>NC_058119.1:29855000-30052500 GCF_914725855.1 Thunnus albacares
TCCGATGACTTCAAAAGTCCAATACTTTGGTTTACAACCAAATACCAGCTAAACTAATGGTAATGTGATCGGCCTCAGCTGTATTTTGTGTTTAGTGCTAATAAACTGATGTAACATGACCCTGAACACCCCACAATCAATTTTTCACTCTACTCCCATCTGGTCACAGATACAAGACAAAAAAGCAGTTTTAAATTCAATTTTCCACTAATCACAAGATTACAATATATATTAGTCTTTTTGTCTGCATGAAATCGTGGTGTGTATGTGTGTTTATGCATCTATCTATTGTATGTTTTAGAAGCATAATGCACCGTAAAAACAAATTTCCCCATGAAGACAATCAATATCTATCACTCTATCTTTAGCACTTCATCTTTAACACGCTAAACTAAGATGGTCATTGTCAATTTGAGCATATTAGCATTTAGCTCAATGGACCCCTGTGCAGCCTCACAGAGCAGTTAGCATAGCTGTAGACTCTTGTTGGTGAGTCTTGTAATGTGTCATAAAATATGACACATTGGCCCGTACATCTTGTACAGAGATCCTAAATGAAAACACCAGAAAATTGAAAAAAAATGTTTCCAGCTGCTTTGTTTATTTCTACCATTGTTCTCTTACAGGTGCAAAATAACAATGTTGCTCCAATCTACATCATCAACCTCATCTCTGACATCATTCAGCTCTGCTGCACGATGGTCTTAGTGGCAGAACCTGAGGATTTGAAGATCTATCGAATCTTCTTTTATATTTACTACTTTAGTGTGCTGGCCAGTGTTGGCTTCATGCTCTTTGTCGCCCTGGAAAGGTAGCTATCTGTCTATCCTGTATGTTTTTAGCTACTACCATGTGTATGACCATTATATTACCATATATATCTGAATCTCCTCAAAGTCAGGAATATTCTGTATCTGATGATAGACTGTGTATCTTGTGTTACAGGTATTTGGTCATCGCATGGCCACTGTGGTACCACGTCAGAAGCACCATCAAGATCTCTCTTGTGGTCTGTGTCGTGGTCTGGACTCTTACTCTTCCTCTATTACTTCAATACTTAATCATCTCTTATCATCCGGTAGAATAAACATTATCTTTGCTTCATTCACTTGTTGTTCTCCTATGTATGGAGCTTTAGATAAGTTCAGTCAGGAAGACTATCTTTGCACGCATAGGCCATAGTTTTATATCTCATATCATTCTGCATTCACATCTCACACATTTTTACTCATTATTCCTTGGTTGTCTTTGCCAGGGCTGTCAATCGAGATATCAGTTGCTTACATCAGCGAGTCACATCTGTCCAATAGCAGTAGCAGCACACCTTCATCATAGTCTATCATCTGCTGCTGTCTTTCATGTAAGTTAGCATTATTCAGGGCATTCTTTTCATTCTTTCAGCTCATTTATCTCATATATTAAATATATAACAGTATAACTTATTATTAATACTGCTACTCCCTGTTTAATTTTTTCATTACATATTTTACTAGAAATCCATTGCCATCTGGTCCGGGAAAGATTGAGATATATTGCGTTGGTTTGCATGTTTTTCTCAGTTCTCTTTCCTATTATCCTATTCTACTCTTGCCTTAACCTCCCCCTTATAAATATGATGACATCACGATGGGGTCTAATCACCAAAGACTTTTCACATTTTCATCTCATTATGCATGTTCAATAAAATTATTGTCACTTAAAGAAACTGAGTCTCTCTTGATTGAACTATAATTTAACATCTTTTTTGTACACTATACTACATACAACTTATCAAGTAGTAACCTTAAGCTCTTAGCAATCATACGTTATCCTCTGAAAATGCATGTTTTTCTTTATAAAGTGTCACCCTGCAGAAAGTCAAAGTACTTAAAGACATTCTGGGAAATATGTTTTTATTGGATCTCTGTTGTCAGCTGATTACTGCAACAAGTTTAACAAGTTTAAGAAGGGGGAAATGTACAGTAGGCCTCTCTACTGTAACTTGTATTGAAAAATATTATATAATTTCTGCCCCAAATTATTATCTAAAAAAGCATCATGGTCATTAACACAAATGAACATGATATGGTTATTTGAAAAAAAAAAAAAAAGCCTCCATGGTATTACACAGTAGAGTTGAACTATATGATGATATATACCACAGACAACCAGAGATTTTGTTGATTTGTCAGGTTTAATTCACAGAGTTAGTCTAAAGCATTTACAACAAGTATTTCTCATTTTTGTGTAGAAAATATTTTTATTGAATTTCCAGGAAATTTACAATTTCTAGTACTGTGATATAATATTTTATCTATATTGCCAAGCCATAGCATGCCCACCACAAAACCCATATAACCCAATATAACTTACATTAAATTAAAAAGTAAATCATATGTGGTTTAATTTTTTGTTGAACAAAAATACCCGCCACCTCCCCCCACCCACCACACACACACACACACACACACACACAAATGATTAACATACATTATTTATAAGTAGGAAAAAAATAAGTAACACAGAATACCCCCCCAAATAATAATATAGATTAATAATAAACTACAATGTGTATGAGAGGCCAAAGAAGAAGAAAGTCTATAGACATGATATGATGCTCTCCTTGTAGAAATACGACAGAGTGTCAGCTATAATAACAGGGTGATCATGGTGTTGAACAGCTCAGTTTATCAACAAGAAATATCTGGTTTGCTTCTTTCATTAAAGGGGACATAACATGCACATTTTCAGGTCAACATTTTTTATTTTGGGGCTCTATTGGGGCTATTGGAATATTTTTGCATGACGTATAGTTCAAATAAATTCCTATTTATCTTATACTGGCCCTTTATGAAGCCCCTCAGTTCAGCCTCTGTCTGAAACAGGCTGTTTTAGCTCCTGTCTCTTTAAGGGCCCCTCCTGATGAGCCCACTCTGTTCTGATTGGCCAGCTCATGGAAGCTGCCCCTTGGCAGACTTAAATTATAACTATAAATGACAGAAAAGAGAGAAAAACATACATTCAGGAACGTAACCTGCTTACTGTGGACATGGTCTAAGTTTTATTGTTTTTGTTTGACAGTTAAATTGGTTGTAAATACTTTCTTGATTTAAATCTTTGTTTGTATTGAGGTTAATTTGTAGTACAGACTTAAATGGTTATTCCTGCCCACCTGTGTGTCTGTGTAGTCTAGCCTTTGTCTATAAACCCTCCCTTTGTGTCACTAGTCAGGTCAATTATGTTCAGTCTTAAGTTGCTGTTTGTTTAGTTCACCTAAATTTAAGTTAAAGCGCCCTCATTTTAGAAATTATGTTTATTATATTACATGATTATTTGCTCATTCGAAATGAAATTGTAAATAATTTACTATTTTTGTTTTTCACACCTGTTTTCCTCACCGCTAGGTCCCTGACACTACTGTTAGGTGTCTTATTGGAAATAGTATCGATAGAGGACAGTGACTCTTGTCTCTTTCCTTTTTTCATGTTGATGATCTGTTGTTATCATTGTTGTCCATTATGCAACAACACAAAGAGGCCAAAAGCTTGTCCATGGTCTCCTTAATGAAAACATACAGAATCAAGTCTGCAAGAGGACTGAACTCAAGAAGCATTTCAGTCAGTTTGCGGAAGTCATGATTACTTTGGGCTTTGTATGACAGTAACACGATTATTCTGGGTAGAAACAGCAGCGTGTAGATGAGCACCACCAGGACCAACATTCCCACAATTCGTCTTTTTTCATCAGAGGAGACCGAGATGGCTGCAGACAGGGCTTTAAGGGTCCCACCCAAGAAGAATATGAGAAGTGGGAAAGGAATGAGGAGGAGGACAGCAAAAATAATGTCTGAGATATCAAAGTCATAGGGGAAAAAGACAGAAAGGACATAAGCAAGAGGAAGGGTCCAGACCACGACACAGACTGCAAGAGAGATCTTGATGGTGCTTCTGACGTGGTACCACAGTGGCCATGCGATGACCAAATACCTGAAACACAAGATACACAGTCTATCATCAGATACAGAATATTCCTGACTTTGAGGAGATTCAGATTTATATGGTAATATAATGGTCATACACATGGAAGTAGCTAAAAACGTACAAGATAGACAGATAGCTACCTTTCCAGGGCGATACAGACCATGAAGCCAACACTGGCGAGCACACTATAGTAGTAAATATAAATGAAGGGGGTACGTATATCAAAGTTCACATGTTCTGCCATAAAGACGATCATGCAGCAGAGCTGGATGATGTCAGAGATGAGGAGGTTGATGAGGAAGATTGGAGCAACATTGGTATTTTGAACCTGCAAGAAAACAATGGTAGAAATAAACAAAGCAGCTGGAAACTCTTTTTTTTTTTAATTTTCTGGTGTTTTCATTTAGGATCTCTGCATGAAATGTGCAAAAATACAAGTGAATGGAATTCTGCGTAATGACAAATATGTCATTTTGCTCTGCACAGCAATTGCAGTCAGAAACATTCATGCATTGGCCAATGTGTCATCACATTGGCCAATCAATGTTACAAGACTCAACAACAACAAGAGTCTACAGTTATGCTAACTGCTCTGTGAGGCTGTACTTAGGCACAGTGGTCCATTGAGCTAAATGCTAATTTGCTCACAATGACAATGACCATCTTAGTTTAGTGTGTTAGCATGCTAAAGATAGAGCGATAGATATTGATTGTCCTCATGGGGAAATTTGTTTCCACTGTGCATTATGCATCTAAAACATACAGTAGATAGATGCATGCACACACACACACACGATGATGTCATGCAGACAAAAAGACTAATATATATCGTGATCTTGTGATTAGTGGGCAATGGAATTTAAAACCGCTTTTTCTAAGTGTCTTTTATCTGCGACCAGATGGGAGTAGAGTGAAAAATTTATTGCAGGTGTGTCCAGGGTCATGTTAAATCTGTTCAGTAAACACAAAATACAGCTGAGGCAGTTTGCCGTGTGATTAGTTTAGCTGGTATTTGGTTGTAAACCAAACTATTGCACTTTGTGACCTGATGATGGCACTAAAGCAAAATTCAGGGGATCAACCAAATCAATGGGCTTCATCCTCTGAAGATCATGGGTACATCTCAAGTCTCTTATTTGCTCTTTCCTCACTCCTCGCTCCTCTCCTAAACAAGAAGTTGTTCCTGGTGCGCCATTTTGACAGGTGTCCCAGGTCTCTTATTTCTGTTCCAAGGAGCAAGGATCGAGGAGCGAGGAGTGAGGAAACACGGGAGCAGCCTTCAGGGGAGTCTTTTTCGAGCCGACACGCCCCCTTATTGAATATCAGTTATTGTAAGCTCATGTTTTATGTGTTTTCTGATTCATCATCTAGTTAAAAAATCTGTTAACTGTAGGTCTTATCGACAAAGCCATAAACAACTTTCTTCATTTATTAGAAAGATTTTTCTTTTCATAATCTGTTATTTCCCCCATTAAACTGTTTCTTGCAGACAGAGAGACTCTTTCTGACTTTAATTTATTTATTTAATAACAGTTAAGCACATTTATATTTTACATCATTTATCGTCATTTCCATTCAGTCACATGAGGCTGAAAATTCCTGAGCGTCGGGTTTGATATGAGTTAGATAATGTCCATTTTCCCTGAAACATTTAGCCAAATACAGATTTTCCAGTGTTCAAAAGACACATGATCATATTCTGGGTTATTAATTAATGAATTCACAATCAGAATATCATAAATAGGCTACAGTTGCAAATAATCAATAAATAGTATGAACGCATTCTGCAAGTAGACATGGTTCCTGTGCCTCTAAGCAGGACACAGTACACAGTGTAAATACAGAAAATACAGGTTTTTATTCATGTTTGTTTTTATTTAGGTGTAACAGGTAACAGGCTGCAGAGAGGAAACAGCTGCTGGCAGTGATAACTGTGCACCTTTATTAGTATTATCACAGTGCAAATGTGTGCAGACACAAACTCCATCAGAAGTTTCTACAGCTGTTATAGCCGACTGACAGCTGATCCAGCTGTGATCAGCTGCCGCTGTCATCGGAAATGGACGTCGCTTCACATGATGCTTCAGAGGGGAGGACGTCTCATGTCTCTAAAAACACATTTCTTGGTTTTCCTCTCTCCTCGCTTGGTGTCTCTCTTTGCATCCATGGTGGAATGCACCCCATGAATAACTACAAAATTTCATATATTTCTTGATTGTTTTAATCAAAACCCA
The DNA here is from genome assembly GCF_914725855.1 of Thunnus albacares. Taxonomy (NCBI): domain Eukaryota; kingdom Metazoa; phylum Chordata; class Actinopteri; order Scombriformes; family Scombridae; genus Thunnus; species Thunnus albacares. Next base: position 29,861,194 of record NC_058119.1, read on the forward strand.
ATTAAATGAGCCACAATAATGCTGTACAAATTGTCCTGACAAATCTTTTCTGACAATTTCTTCTCTACAAGTTAATGATGCTGTTAACTTCACCTTAAGAGAAGCTGGAATGAAGCTACACATGTTAACTGCATGTGTTTAAGGTCCAATTAGTTTAAATTTATAGGTCATTACAAGACTTCCTTCCAGCCCCCAAGCAAGATGAAGATTCTTTACAGACATACTGTATGACAGACACATGACCTTAAATTAATAAATCTTACACTTGGGACACACAGCCTGCATGAACCTCAGCAGTGTGCGTGCGTTGCTGAACTGTTGCGTCACACAGACAGTGTTGCTGCTGCGGTTCTTCTGCTGCCAGCTCTATCTTTCTACATAGAGTTTGGCTTTGATAATGGCTATCAATAATAGCATGTTTCATATAATTTAATTATACATTTCAGTTATATTTAGTTTAGTTGGAAAAAGATTCAGAAGCGTGTGCTCAATTGTTAAAAATAAAAAGTGGCTTTCTTTCTGACAGGCATGGTCGGGTCTGGTTGGGGATACTTCTGTGTCAGCCACATACACTCCTCACACAGGACGTGTTCTTTTATTCATTATATTAATCATTTAACCAGTTAAACCCCGCTCCAAAAAAACAGGCGAGACCTCGAATCTCTAGATGATGTGCTGCGTGTCTCGCAGGCTGTGTGTCCCAGGCGTTAGTCATAAAGTACTCACCTGGTAATATAGAGAGTAGATGGCCAGTAGACTCAATGGAAGGCCGAAACTAATGATTACGCATTTCATTGCATCTAAGAAGAATTCTTCTAAGCCAAAACCACTGTAGTCGCTGTAGTAGAAGCTGCTGCTGTCACCATTGTCGGTGTAGTTATAATCATAGTCGGATGTGACATTGCTGTAATTATTGCTTTCCATCTTTGAGGTGTTGATGTAGAAATCTTCTTCTTCTTCTTCAGAGTGACACCTGTTGTATGAGAGATCAGGTTATGGTTAAGTTTTTCAATATCTACCTAACATTGTTAAGTGACATCCCTAAAGTCATGAGGTGCAAGTTCACACAAATACAGTGTAAACTGTGAAAAAATGGCTCACAATTTCTTTGAGCCCATGGGGATGTCTTCAGTTTGCTATTTTTTTCCAACCAACAATCTAAATCCTAAAGATTTTTAATGTACTGTTGCATATGACAAAGAAAAGGAGCAAATCATAATGTTTAAGAAGCTGAAACCAGACAATATTTGGTCTTTTTGCTTAAGGAATGGTTGAATAATTGATTATCAAAATACCAATACATATAATCGACTAATCGTTGCAGCTCTATATTTCATCAAAGGACAATTTTTCAGATAATACAAGCCCTTGTTATGTATATAAATATTTTTCCATGATGATGTGAGGTCATTACTCCAGAATTTCATACAGTTGTTTCATTAATTTAAGGTACAGAGACATTGGTCTAGGATGGTTTGTCTTCTGCACTTGACATCCCACCAGTTGAATAACTCTGTGCTCTCTGATTTTGGACAAGGAGGTTTGCATGTCTGACCAAACATTTTATGAATCATCTACATATTTTATATTTTGTTTACAGATTGTGCACTCTGACTATGTTTTGGAGTTAGCATGAAAATAAGTTGGAAGAAACAACTGCAGGCTGGTACATTCACCATGTTTAACAACACTAACATACTGGTCATCCCTGTAGCGTACTGGTTAAGACTCATACCACAAAATTGCAACATTTGTCCCCAGTTTGATTCCAGCAGATCTTAGATGCATGTCATCCCCATCTCTCTCTCTCTCCTCATTTCCTCTCTGACTCTACTGTCTCCTCTCAATAAAGGCTAAAATGTACCAAATCACCAAAAATAAATAACTAACAAATAAAACAAAAAAACTGAGAAACACGTATTCCTTCTGGGATGAAATCATTAATTGACTTCAATCTATCTTGGGTTGTATAACTCAATCACTCTGTTAGACTTTTCATCAATTACATATTGTTACAGCCAACATGTTCTAACTCCCAACTTGTCACATATCGAAGCTTGGTCAGGACCCCGTGGTGTCACTTTTTAACGCACGGAGTACCCCTTTAGCGTCATTTTCAATGTATTACGGCAGTCACTAATTTGTCACCTTATTTAGACGTCATCATAGCATCTATTCCAGACATTGTGGGAGCTCAACAAAAGTCTATCAGACTACCCAGTGTGTTAAAAAGTGACGCCACGGGGTCCTGACCAAGCGATGATATGTGACGAGTTGGGAGTGAGAACAAGCTGTCACAGCAGAGGAAACTCTTTCATATCTCAGCTGTCATCAAAACTGCAAATATCACTATAAATACCTATAGGTGGATCAATGTTGGATCAATACAAGAAATACAGATATATAATAATGAACATTTATTTCTTTATTCTTCTTTGTTTAGCTCATTTTATTTAATTCAAAATAATGTAAAGTTTTGAATGTTATCATCTTTTTAGATATTTTCTCACCCTTTGTTTTGTCTTCGTTTTTATACATCAAAATTACACTTAGATGAAAAAATGCAAATGAAATAAAACACAGTTGGTTTAACCACAGTATTGTGTACACCTACAGCCCAAAGCTGTCCACTTGTCACAGTTTGCATACTCATTATCATGACTGTTTGCAGTTCTAATGTCATTTTTACAATCTCTACATACACAAGTGAAAAATAATGTCACAAAATTTACCTCAAAAGCTGCAAGACCACACCTGGATGAGTTCCCTATACAGAGGTTGATGTTTGGTCCTCTGCATCCAAACAGCCTACAGTAAATATGGTGAGTGATAACATGCAGTAGGTTCCTGATACTATGGAAGAGAGGAAAAAGTAGACAGAAATGAATATGCAAATTACATTAGTACAACACGCAGGAATGTGGTTCCATTTACTTGTTTTGATACATATCACCACCTGTTACATGAGGCGGAGCAGGTGAACCCAAGTGCAAACTCAGACGAGGAGACAAGGATCAGGTAAATAATGTATTTATTGACAGGTGGGGGTGAAGAAGGGGTTCAGGCCAGGGAAAGCTGAAACGGGGCTTTTGGCTTGGTCTAGTAGGGCAGCTGGTAAACTGCCACAAAAATCAATTTTTGCGTACATGCTTACTTTAGTCTCTGGTGGAGGGAATTTTGCAATTTTGCCTCAGGAAACCTGCCTGTGGTTAAATAGATACAATGCTCCAGTATCTACAATTAGCTGGACATGAGGCCTAGGAAATGCTGGCTGTAGAGGATTGTAACTTATCCTGTAAAACACTGAGAAAAACATTAAAAATTAACTGATCTCAGAATATGTAAAACCCTCAAAGATGTCACATACAAGGTTGTGGTTTCATCTTCTCTTTGAGACTTTGAAATTAGAATATTATAAAACTCAGCTTTCATCACTTTCAGGAGTTCCTGGAACAATGTTTTTAAACAGTGCCACTACATTTATGCCCATTCGTGTCTGTTCCTATTCATCCTTCTTTCCCTCAGTTTTTTTTTTTTCCAAAATACTGTATATTTTCCGTGTTGTTATGACAAGTTTTTCATACTATTTTGCATGTTACACAGTCAGATACTTGTATTTCTCACATGAAAAACTTGTTTTGAGGGGAAGAGAGGGAGAAACTTACTGGTTGGACTGCAGTAAACTGTCATCATTTGCATGTTAATTTACATGATTGTTCGCATCTCTGTTTTCCTTGTTTTGTATCACTACATTAACTGTTTTTATGTGATGTATTTATATTTATATGTATGGATTTATATGTATTTATTTTTTTTTATTTTTTTCTCCCTTCTCTTTCACTCTAATTGAAATAGAGCAATGTGAGCAAAGTATAATTTGCCAATGGATGAATGCAAGTCTAGAAAACTCCTTTGAGCAACTATTTGCCAAATTTAAGAAATGTTTATTCTTTTATGTTTTCTTTTTTCTTTTTGTACACCAACACAAATGTGTGACAGTGTGTTAGGGGCAAGGAGGTGGATGATGGCTAAAACAAAATCAAAATGTAAATTAGGCTTAATACTTCAATCAACATGGTCATCAACTATAATGGACTGGGAGGACTGGTCCCATAGGCCCTTGGGTGCCTGGGGTGGGTGGGGTGCGGACCCCTTGTTGGCATGATGTGGCCTGAACGCCCCATGGCCTAAAGCAGTTGTTATCATCAGCAGTATTCCAAAAGTTAAAAACAACTTGATATCTTAATTCTGTATATGATGAGTGAGATTTGCATAGCCAGTTATAACTGCAATGGTTTGGCTGATACCAAGAAAAAAAGGAAGGTTTTTGCATGGCTAAAAGATAAAAACTACAAGATTTATTGACTATAAGAAACACATTCCACACCCGAAGATGAAAAACAATGGGCTGATGAATGGGGAAGTGATATTTTTTAATCACATGGTCAAAGGAATAATAAAGGGGTCATGATAATGGTTAAGAATATAAATAATACTACTTTTAATGCTCTACAAATAGACTCAGATAGTAGATAGGATCTTTGGGGTTTTGATTAGTTCAGATCATAACCGTATTGGAATAAATATGATTACCTCTGAACATAAGAGAGGCCCTGGATATTGGAAATTAAATCAGTTCCTCTTAGAAGATAAGGTTTTTATTGAGGCTACTAAGATTTTGCTGAAATCAATCAAACTTTTGTTCTTCAAACCTTTATTGTTATTCTTATGTTTTTGGCAAGCTTTCTACTTTTTCTACAAATATAAAAATGTTAAGCTCTTTCAGGACATTTGTGGTATTACTTTTCATCTTTCTAGCATATTTCAGTGATTTTATATAATTTTTTAAAATATTAAAATTTATAATGGAAAGTCTATTCGAGGAATGTTTGAAAGCTAATATCTCAAAAACTAAAAGTGCAAAACTATTCATACTTCATGAACAGGTGTCCCTTGTGGAAATGCTTAACATATTAAAACATGGTACCGATAGCACCGCTATGTCGCCAGTTATTACATGTTTTATGTTTTGGCTAATAACTCATGAACAGTAAGGCCTATCAAAACAATATTTGGATGATGCTGATCAGACTGATATAGGCCAAGCCTATTTCCGCTGTTGGGACTCGGTAGGAGCAGTTTGGTTATTAGCAATAATTAATAATTACCGAAGATAAATATCAATTATGAAAAAATAATAAAGTTATTGATGTAAATTAGTAACGATGGTGCACTACCTTGTGGTCAGGGACCAATAACCAAAACAGTGAAATCAGTCTCAAAAGGGGTGTTCACTTTAAGAATGTCAATAACTGAGAGACATTAACATTTATAAAGATGAACAGTGAAGGTCTGAGTCCGAGCTCTGACTCTCTCAATCAGCTACTTTTGACAATAAATGAGCACAATAATCACAGAAGACTTCTTTTTAAAGATATAACAGTGTTTATTAAACTATAGCAAAGTTAACAAAGTTAGCTGTTGCTTTGCTTTTGCTTTGATCTATAAATCACTATCCTAAAATTTAATTCCACCTAAGCAATAACAACAGCTATGTACAGTGAAACACATGCAAGTGGGAGCGTGCACGTGTGTGTGTGTGTGTTTGTGTGTTGCAAGATGGCGAATGTGATCTGAGAAGATGACGTCATGTGAGATTTAAGATGGCTGACGTGATCTCGTGAGATGACGTCACGCCATCTCAAGGATGGCGGACGTGATCTCTGGAGACGAAGTCACATGAGAACCAAATGTTTTGGCTAAACAGTTGCAGGATGGAATCGCCTGGGCGTTGGCCTCTCTGCACTTACCCACTTCAATGTATAAAACACACGTGTCTGATGGTAGATAATGAGGGGCAGATCGGTGCTGTGTCCCATGCTATCTGACCGTCAGATGTGTAAGAAAAGTGGAGACCATGATGTCACTCTACGATAATGTAGCACATAAAAACTGTAAATGAAGTGATACAAAACAAGGAAACAGACATGCAAACAGTGACAGGTCACTGCTGTCCAACCAATAAGTTTCTCCCTCTCTTTCCTTATATTCAACTTTGACATGTGAGAAATACAAGTATCTGCCATAAACAAATAGTATGAAAAACCTGTGATAACAGCACAGAAAATATACAGTATTTTGAAAAACAAAACTGAGGGAGAGTCTTTGGAGACTTGTTAGAGCAGCTTGATAATAAGGAATTGCAATAATCCAGCCTAGAAGTAACAAATGCGTGGACTAGTTTTTCTGCATGTTTTAGGAACAGGATGTGCCTGATTTTTGTGATATTGCGTAAGTGAAAAAAGGCAGTCCTTGAAATTTGATTTATGTGGGAGTTAAAGGACATATCCTGATCAAAGATATAACTCCCAGATTCCTTACGGTGGTGCTGGAGGCCAGGGTAATGCCATCCAGAGTAGCTATATCATTAGATAATGTGTTTCTAAGGTGTTTAGGGCCAAGCACAATAACTTCAGTTTTATCTGAGTTTAGTAGTAGAATATTGCAGGTCATCCAGGTCTTTATGTCCTTAAGGGATGCTTGGAGTTTGTTTAACTGATTGGTTTCATCTGGCTTCATTGATAAATATAATTGGGTATCATCTGCATAAATGAAAATGTATGGAGTGTTTCCTAATAATATTACCTAAAGAAGGCATATACAAGGTGAATAGGTCAGAGTACAGAACCTTGTGGAACTCCGTGTCTAACTTTTGCCTTCACGGAGGATTCATCATTAACATGTACAAACTGAAATCGGTCTGATAAATAGGACTTATACCAGCTTAATGCAGTTCCTTTAATGCCAATTAAATGTTCCAGTCTCTGCAAAAGGATTTGATGGTCAATTGTGTCGAATGCGGCACTAAGATCTAACAGGACAAGTATAGAGACAAATCCTTTGTCCGATGCAGTTAGGAGGTCATTTGTGACTTTCACCAGTGCTGTCTCTGTGCTATGATGCCTCTAAATCCTGACTGAAAATCCTCAAATAAACTATTGTTATGTAGAAAGTCACATAACTGATAAGAGACTGCTTTCTCAAGGATCTTAGAGAGAAATGGAAGGTTAGATATAGGTCTATAATTGGCTAAAATGCCAGGATTTACTGCTGTTTCTAAGGTGCCTGTGTTTGGGGAGAAAACGGTGCCTGTTGAGGGCAGGAGGTGGTTAATTTTGTCTCTAATAGTTAGAATTTTATCATTAAAGAAGATTTTAGAGGGTAAAGAGCCAGATATTTCTCTCAGGAGTTGGTGGAGAGCAAAAACAGAGCTAAAAGAGAGTGAATATTGGACTTACATTCACCAGGTGAATGAGACTAACCTTTGTCCTAATATTCATGCCTTTTTCAATGCTCCTGCATGCTTTATAGCAAGAATGCCAATAAAACAATCTTCACAAAGTACAACTTCTCTCTTCCTTAGAAGCCTAAGTAGAGGAACCTCCTGTGTCTCATTCTCACCACATTACTGCAGATTGCAGAGGACAAAGCATTAAACTTTGGTTTAGGGAACTCATCTTCATCTTGGGATCTACAGCTTTCAAAGGTACATTTTGTATATTTTCTGTGTAGTTTTTTTTTGTTTTACTGTCATCCAGTGTAGAGGCAATAATGGTGTAATTCTATGTATAATGTATCACATAAAAACTGTAAATGTAGTGATACAAAACACGAAAACAGAGATGCAAACACTCATGAAAATGAACATGCAAATAGTGACAGTTCACTGCTGTCCAACCAGTAAGTTTCTCCCTCTATTCCCTTCAATACAAATTTGACATGTGAGAAATACAAGTATCTGTCTGTGTCATAAACAAATAATATGAAAAACTTGTGATAACAACACAGAAAATATACAGTATTTTGAAAAACAAAACTGAGGGAAGGTAAAATGAACAGAAACAGAGAAGAATGAGCATAAAGGTAGTAGCACTGCTTAGAAACTTATTCCAGGAATTCCTGGAAATGATGAATGTTGAGTTTTATAATATTTTCATTTGAAATATTCAAAAGTTTCTGAGTTACTTTCATGACAATGTTCAAACTCAAAGAGAAGATAAAACTACAACCCTTTATGTGACATCATTGAGGGTGTTACATATTCTGTGTGGTTTTGGCCAAATGGAGAGTGATGTGATGTCAGATCAGTTAATTGCAAATGTGTTTCTCTGTGTTTTTATAAATTACAATCCTACAGTCAGCGTGTCTACGGACTTATCAAGGCTGTTGGCATGTCAAATATGAATTCACACACACAGCCAGCTAATTGTAGATACTGGGGCATCTGTATCTATGTAACCACAGACAGTTATCCTGAGGTATTATGCAAAATTCCCTCTACCAGAGATTTAAAGTAAGCATGTTTACCAAAGTTGGCTTTGTTGACAGTTTACCAGCTGCCCTACAAACCAAGCCAAAAGGTCCAAGTCACCTTCTACACAGATAAAGCTGGTTCACCCCTGCTTGAATTGTACCTGATGTTTCAGCCTATTTCATTTCAGGGGTCTGTTTCACAAAAGCGACTTGTGAGCACTGCTTACACACAGATGGCAAATAGTGCTACCATCCCGTTTCAACTTCCCATGGCCTGCACCCCTTATTCCCTCCACCTGTCAATAAATACCTTATTTACCTTATCCCTTTCTCCTCGTCTGAGTCTGCACTTGTGTTCACCTGCTCCGCCCCATGTAACAGGTGGTGATATGTATCAAAACAAGCTGGCAAAGCTGTAAATGGAACTATGTTTCTGTGTGTTGTACTGATGTGCTTTGCATATTCATGTCTGTCTACTTTTTCATCTCTTCCATAGTATCAGGAACCTACTGCAAGTTATCACTCACCAGATTTACTGTAGACTGTTTGGATGCAGAGGACGAAACATCAGACTTGGTGTAGGGAACTCATCCAGGTGTGGTCTTGGAGCTTTCGAGGTAAATTTTGTGACATTATTTAACAGTCATGGAAATGAGTATGCAAACTGTGACAAGCAGACAGCTTTGGACTGTAGGTGTACAGAATACTGTGGTTAAACCAACTGTGTTTTATTTTATTTGCATTTTTTCCACTAAATGCAATTTTGTTGTGTAAAAGTTGTGTAGCAAAGACAAAACAAAGGGTGAGAAAATAGCTAAAAAGACAATAACATTAAAAAAAGTTGCACTATTTTGAATGAAATAAAATGAGCTAAATAAAGAAGAATGAACAAACAAATGTTCATTATTATATTTCTGTATTTCTTGTATTTACTGTATGTTCTGAGCCAACATTGATCCACATAGAGGTATTTATAGTGATATTTGCAGTTTTGGTGACAACTGAGATATGAAAGAGTTTCCTCTGCTGTGACAATAAGTTAGAGGGATAGAGTTATACAACCAAAGATAGGTTAAAGTCAATTAATGAATTCATCCCAGTAGGAATAAGTGTTTCCTAGTTTGTTTTTTTGTTTGTTTGTTTTGGTTGTTGTTTATTTTTTGGTGTGTGGTAAATTTTAGCCTTTAGTCTTAAAGCACAATCAGAGTCCCCTCAGCTTTACGGAGCTTTATAGAGAGTTTCAGCTCATTGTTTAGCTGTTAGTCTCTTGGTTCACTCTCAGCGCTATAATAGCATCATTTTTGGCCACAGCAGGCAGCTGTTTTCATAGAAAAAACTCTAAGACCCCACTGTATACTACCTGCTCTGCACCAAATGGCAAACAGACACAGTTAATGACTGACTTATGAACATAGTGGAGCATTTAGAGACTAAAGATCCAGATATTTTTCAATGCTCCTGCATGCTTTATAGCAAGAATGCCAATCACAACAATATTCAAAGTACAACTTCTCTCTTCTTTAGAAGTCTAAGTAGAGGAACCTCCTGTGTGTCATTCTCACCACATTACTGCAGATTGCAGAGGACAAAGCATTAAACTTTGGTGTAAGGAACTCATTCAGCTTGGGATCTGCAGCTTTCAAAGGTAAATTTTGTGTGTACTTTTTTTGTTTTATCAACATCCGGTGTAGAGGCAATAATGGTGTCACTCTATGTATAATGTAGCACATAAAAACTTTGAATTTCGTGATGAAAATCAAAGGAAAAAAAAGATGCATGAAAATAAACATGCAAATAGTGACAGTTCACTGCCATCCAACCAGTAAGTTTCTCCCTCTCCTCCCCTCAAAACAAGTTTGACATGTGAGAAATACAAGTATCTGACTGTGTAACATGCAAAATAGTATGAAAAACTTGTGATAACAACACGGAAAATATACAGTATTTTGAAAAACAAAACTGAGGGAAAGAAACATGAATAGAAACAGAGGAGAATGAGCATAAAGGTAACGGCACTGTTCAGAAATTTCTTCAAGGAATTCCTGGAAGTGATGAAAGTTGAGTTTTAGAATATTTTCATTTGAAATGTTCAAATTTTTTTGAGTTACTACGACAAAGTTCAAACTCGCAAAGGAAGATAAAACCACAATCCTGTATGTGACATCATTGAGGGCGCTACATATGCAGTGTCGTTTTGGCCAATTGGAGAGTGATGTGATCTGAGATCAGTTAGACTGTTTGGATGCAGAGGACAAAACATCAAACCTATTGTAGGGAACTCATCCAGGTGTGGTCTTGCAGCTTTTGAGGTAAATTTTTTGACATTACTTACATTACACAATTTTGATGTGTAAAAGTTGCGTAACAAAGACAAAACAAAGGGTGAGAAAATAGCTAAAAAGATAATAGCATTAAAAATGCACTAATTTGATTTAAATAAAATGAACTAAACAAAGAAGAATGAAGAAACAAATGTTCATTATTATATTTCTGTATTTCTTGTATTTACTGTATGTTCTGAGCCAACATTGATCCACATAGAGGTATTTATAGTGATATTTGCAGTTTTGATGACAGCTGAGATATGAAAGAGTTTCCTCTGCTGTGACAATAAGTTAGAGTGATAGAGTTATACAACCAAAGATAGGTTAAAGTCAATTAATGATTCCATCCCAGAAGGAATAAGTTTTGTTGTTTTTTTGTTTTGTTTTGGTTGTTTGTTGTTTATCTTTTGGTGTTTGCTACATTTTAGCTTTTATTGAGAGGAGACAGTAGAGTCAGACAGGAAACGAAGAGAGAGAGATGGGGATGACATGCAACTAAGATCTGCTGAAATCATACTGGGAACAAATGTTGTAGTTTTGTGGTATGAGTCTTAACCAGTATGCTACAGGGATGACCAGTATGTTAGTGTTGTTAAACATGGTGAATGTACCAACCTGCAGTTGTTTCCTCTAATTTATTTTCACTCCAAAACATAGTCAGAGTGCACAATCTGTAAACAAAATATAAAATATGCAGATGATTCATAAAATGGTTTTGTCAGACATGCAAACCTCCTTGTCCAAAATCAGAGAGCACAGAGTTATTCAACTGGTGGGATGTCAAGTGCAGAAGACAAACCATCCTAGACCAATGTCTCTGTACCTTAAATTACTGAAATAACTGTATGAAATTCTGTAGTAATGACCTCACATCATCATGTAAAAATATTTATATACATCACAAAGACTTGTATTATCTGACAAGTTATTTTTTGATGAAATATAGAACTTCAATGATTAGTCGATTATTCTCATTGCTACTTTATTGCTGATTTTTTCAAATTATTGTTTCAATCATTCTTCAAGCAGAAAGATCAAATATTCTCTGGTTTCAGCTTTTTAAACATTATAATTTGCTCCTTTTCTTTGTCATATGCAACAGTACATTAAAAAAATCTTTAGGATTTGGATTGTTGGTGAGAAACAAATAGTAAACTGAAGACATCCCCGCGGGCTCAAAGAAATTGTGAGTGTAATTTTTACAGTGTATAAAACACTACATTTTATAAACTCAAAGGTTAATCATTTAATCGAGAAAATAATCGGCAGCTTAATCAATGATGAAAATAATTTTTAGTTGCAGCCTTGAAGAAATATTATTAGGAGAAAATGTAACAAAGACACCTTTTTTGTGGCTATAATATACACTGTATTTGTGTGAACTTGCACCTCAAGACTTTAGTGATGTCACTTAACAATGTTATGTAGATATTAAAAAACCTCCATAACCTGATCTCTCATATAACAGGTTTCACTCTGAAGAATGGAAGATTTCTACATCAACACCTCACAGATGGAAAGCAATGATTACAGCAATGTCACGTCTGACTATGATGATCATAACTACACCTACTATGATCATAACTACACCTACTATGATCATAACTACACCTACTATGATCATAACTACACCTACTATGGTCATAACTACACCAACTATCATAATGACGATTGGTCCTCTGACTTCAATCATGCCAAATATATTATGAATCTGGTGACATGCGTAATCATTAGTTTCGGCCTTCCTTTGACTCTAGTGGCCATCTACTCTCTTTATTCTCAGGTGAGTACTTTATGACTAAGATTTATTAATTTTAGGTCATGTGTCTGTCATACCACTCCTGGAAGAAAATAACAAGAGTGTAACTGGAGAGAACTAGAGGCAGATAAATAAAGAGAGAAAGAAAGCAAGAGAGAAAGAGAGAAAAAGAGAGAGGGCTGTCACAATCCTGCTTGGGGGCTGGAAGGAAGTCTTGTAATGTCCTATGATTTTAAGCTACTTGGACCTTAAACACATGCAGTTAACATGTGTAGCTTCATTCCAGCTTCTCTTAAGGTGAAGTTAACAGCATCATTAACTTGTAGAGAAGAAAGTGTCATCAGGTTTATCATAATTTTTCACTCCGCTCCCATCTGGTTGCATATAAAGGACAAAAAAGCAGTTTTAAATTCCATTGCAGACTAATCATCAGATTACGATATATATATATATAAGTATTTTCCTCTGCTTGAAATTGTTGTATATATGTGTATGTATGCATCTATATGTCTATGTTTTAGAGGCACATATAATGCACAGTGGAAACAAATTTCCTCATGAGGACAATCAATATCTATCACCCTGTCTTTAGCATGCTAACACGCTAAACTAAGATGGTCATTGTCATTGTGAGCATATTAGTATTTAGCTCAATGGACCCCTGTGCCTAAGTACAGCCTCACAGAGCAGTTAGCATAGCTGTAGACTCTTGAGGTTGTTGGGTCTTGTAACATTGATTGGCCAGTTTGTCATATTTGATGACACATTGACCAATGCATGAATGTTTCTGACTGCAATTGCTGTGCAGAGCAAAATGACATATATGTCACTACGCAGAATTCAATCCACTTGTATTTTTGCACATTTTGTACAGAGATCCTAAATGAAAACACCAGAAAACTGGAAAAAAAATGTTTCCAGCTGCTTTTTTTTATTTCTACCATTGTTTTCTTGCAGGTTCAAAATAACAATGTTGCTCCAATCTACATCATCAACCTCCTCATCTCTGACATCATTCAGCTCTGCTACATGATCGTCTTAGTGGCAAAACGTGAGGACGGGGAGATAAATGGAATCTTCCCTTATATTTACGACTTTAGTGTGATGGTCAGCGTTGGCTTCATGGTCTGTATTGCCCTGGAAAGGTAGCTATCTGTTTATCCTGTATGTTTTTAGCTACTTCCATGTGTATGACCATTATATTACCATATAAATCTGAAGCTCCTCAAAGTCAGGAATATTCTGTATCTGATGATAGACTGTGTATCTTGTGTTACAGGTATTTGCTCATCGCATGGCCACTGTGGTACCACGTCAGAAGCACCATCAAGATCTCTCTTCTGGTCTGTGTTGTGGTCTGGACCCTTCCTCTTCTTTATGTCCTCCCTGTCTATTTCTGGGTTAAATCTAAGGTGACAGAAACTATTTTCGCCGTCTTCCTCCTCGTTCCTTTCCCACTGTTCATATTCTTCTTGGGTGGGACCCTCAAATCGCTGTCTGCAGCCATCTTGGTCTCCTCTGATGAAAAACGACGAATTATGGGAATGTTGGTCCTGGTGCTGCTCATCTACACGATGCTGTTTCTACCCAACATCATCTGGTACCTGGTAGAAGAAGCCAGATATAATCATACCTTCAGCGACCTTAGTGTAATGCTTCTTAGGTCCAGTCCTCTTGCAGACTTGATGTTTAGGAAAGAGGCAATAGACAAGCTTTTGGCCTCTCTGTGTTGTTGCAGAATGAACAGTGATGATAACAGCAGATTATCATCATGAAAGACGACAACATTTACACAGTCAGCTCCATGCAGGCAGAGAAAGAGGGAGAAAGAAAAGGATGAAAACAGATGGAGAAATGTAGTCAAATAAAAAGGAAAGAGACAAGATTCACTGTCCTCTATCGATACTATTTCCAATAAGACACCTGACAGTAGTGTCACCTAGCAGTGAGGACAACTGGTGTGAAAAACAAAAATAGTAAATTATTTACAACTTAATTTGGAATGAACAAATAATCATTCAAAATACAAAAATAGGAAAAATAGAAAATAGAATTTCAAAAACAAGGACACTTTAACTTAAATTGATGTGAACGAAACAAACCTGACTAGTGACACAAAGGGAGAGTTTATAGACAAAGGCTAGACTACACAGACACACAGGTGGGCAGGAATAACCATTTAAGTCTGTACTACAAATTAACCTCAATACAAACAAAGATTTAAATCAAGAAAGTATTTACAGCCAGTCTAACCGTCAAACAACAAAACTTAGATCATGTCTACACTAATATACATAAACATTTGTAAATATATGTTTTTCTCTCTGTCCAGACTAAAACAGCTTTTCCAAGAATGGGCTCCAGAGTGTAAATGTGAAAACGCCAGCTTGGTGTTGTGGTGTGTACAAGGAAAATGGAGCTTTGTAGAAATGCTGACATATCGCTGACAAAACAGATGGAAAGTAGAGTAGCACGTTATTTTAGTGGAGGAGGAAGAAGAAGAAACAAATTTAGCTGGCTTGATGTAGACATAGTCATAAAGTCCCACAGTAATTTGATTTAACTGGATCATGAAGGGCAGACTCACCTCTGGCACAACCAGTCGGCCTCTTCCACTTCCTGTCTGTCACAGTACAAGAGGCCACCTGAACTGTTGCTGCATCTTTTGGCCAGAGAGAAGAAACAAAGAAAGTAATTTAAAGCAAATAAGAGGGTTAATGGCAGAACTGAAATGCACTTAAACCAGCAAACAAAAAATAAATAAAGTGTTTGCTGTATGACAACAAAAGACTTTGTGCCACATCATCAGTTGAAATCTTTGTGTTAACTATGCTAAAGGAAAACTACTAACACTGTTTGTTGTCAGCCAGTGGTGTGGCCATCACAAGTAGATGAAAAAAATCATTGTTTTGATTATGTTGTGAGAGAAGTGGTTAGTGGGAAATGTTTGTCCGTGCAGGTTAACTTTTTCTGGTTCATTGTTATGGCTTCAACAAATGTGCATTAAACATGTTTTTATTTGTTTTTTAGCTGGAAGTTGATGTCTATCATTATTATCCTTTGAAGGGGACATAACATGCTTTTTGTGATTTTCTGTCATTTATATTTATAATTTAAGTCTGCCAAGGAGCAGCTTCCTGGAGCTGGCCAATCAGAACAGAGTAGGCTCATCAAGGGGGGGCCTTAAAGAGACAGTAGCTAAAACGACCTGTTTCAGACAGAGGCTGAACTGAGGGGCTGCATAAAGGGGCAGTATACGATAAATAAGGATTTTTTTTTACTGTGAGTCATGAAAAAATATTCCTGTAGAGCCCCAGAATAAAACTATAGACCTGGAAATGTGCATGTTATGTCCCCTTTAATCAAAGAAGCAAACCAGATATTATTAGTTGATCAACTGAGCTCTTCAACACCATGATCACCCTGTTATTATAGCTGCCACTCCGTCTTATTTCTACAGGGAGATCATCATATCAAGTCTATAGACTTTCTTCTTCTTTAGCCTCTCATACACATTATAATATGTTACTTTTTTTTCCTACTTATAACTATGTATGTCTATTATTGTGTGTGGGGGGTATTTGTATGCATAAAAGTTAAACAACATATAATTTATTTCTTTTGATTTAATGTAAGTTATATTTTAGGGGGTTTTGTGGTCGGCATGCTATGGCTTGACAATATAGATACAATCTTATATCATAGTACTTTTATAAGACATTGTAAATGTCATGGAAATTCAATAAAAAATATGTTTCTAGACAAAAATGAAAATGTTTGCTTTTGACTAACTCTGTGAATTAAAACTGACAAATCAACAAAATCTCTGCTGGTTGTTTCTTGTATATATCACCATATAGCCCAACTCTACTGTTGTGTAATATACCATGGAGGCATTTTGCTTCTTTTTTTTTAAATTGTATTTTAAGGTTTTCTCTCTGACTTTTTAGGCATTACTGTGATTGAATTTCATCAACTCTGCACACTTTATGTGCTTTGCAATGAAAAAACTAAAGAGGTTTTGGCTAACCTGAAGGATAAAAACTCATTTACAGCAACAAACAGGCCTAATTGTCTGCTCGTATGAAAAAAAAAAAAAATCTAAAAAGCCAAAAGCAGAACAGACTAATATGAGCTACATGACATATTTCCATCCAGCCTGAATGATACCTTCATATAACTGATTAGATGTATAGGTTAAAACGCTATGGAGTGAGTTTTCCTATGACCAGCTTCTGTAATATTACACTGTATAAAATATTGCTCAGTAGGCCCAAGTGGACGAGATAAGACTTGTATCTGTACCAGTTTTGTTTGAGTATCTCTTGTAGTTTACGTTCATATTTGCATTTATTCATGTGGGAAACACTTTTATCCAAAGTGAGGTACAAATGAGGTACATGGAGAAGTTCAACCCTACATGTTTTTCACAGTCTGTACAGTGAGAAGGTGAAAAACAGGAAACTGCTGCAATGACTGAGTGACAGCTTAACAAGCTCTGCAAAACTTTGAGGCTGTGAACCAACACCTTTCAAACTTTTAGCTGAAACACTTAGTGCTGAAATATGTGAGCTTGGCAAAAGCATTTATGCTGAATGTTTGTGTTGTTACATGGTGAATGTGTCAGGAGACATTTTATTGCAAACATCAGTGCAGTCTTGGGTTGATAAAACCTGGAAGTGAGATCCCAGCATTAAATGTTATTTCCCTCATTTAATCAACTGTCTTTCACTGAGAACAATAACTGCTGAAACCAGCTTTTTAATATTATGTGATGAGATTCAGCACCTTCAGAAAATGCTGGATTGTTCATTTTGTGTTGGGAAAGAGTTGCAAGTAATAATGTGGACACTGGATTGTATGAAGGCGATACTTTTGATTTACTAATCAATCTCTTATTTATTCTTTATTTGAATCCTCATTAGCTTTCACTAGTGGCCGCTAGTCTTCCTGGGATCCATACAACAGTAGCAACAACAAAACAAACTACAATTTAGGATCACATTGTTCAACAAAACACCAAACAAGCCAAAATAAAAAGATCACAAAAGAAGTGAAATAGCTCTACATATGAAAAGGTAGAAATTACAAACCCACAACAAAAATAAAAATGTAATCTATGATTCTAGATTCAAGGTTATAAGTATCTAAGATTAGTTTACTTCTCAGGGTGTCTGAGCTCAACTTTAGAGACCAGGTGAGGAGTTCAGACATCTGGACTGTTTTTCCTTTTTACTGAAGGAGCCAGTTAAGGTGGTTTGTGCTTCCAAGTCAGAATCAGAGTCTGTTTTTATTAACCAAGTATGAAGCATACAAAGAATGGGTCTTGGTGTTTGCTTCCATAAACGTAACACAGAAGAATATAGAATAAAAAATAAAGCATGAAGAAGTAAAGGAGAGAAGTGTCAGACTTTGCTTAACCTGCTGCCACCACGACACAGACTCAGAAACTGGATAATTGATACATTTCCTTTAATCATGTTTTCATTCTAACTGTTCTAACTGTTGTGACTTACTTCTATGACAAGAATATAAAACAACAAACAGTTTCAACACTTACAGTTCCTCTGTATATGATATTGCAATATAACCTCACAAGAAGTGGTGAAAATATTGTTGAGAAACCAGCTGCCGAGTAGTCTCACTCTGACCAATGGAAGATTTCTACATCAACAGCACCTTTCAAAATAGCTGATTATGATCAATTGTCTCATATGTGACAGTGTAGATTGTCATCTGTCAGTCTTCCTTTGACCATACTGGCCATCTATCCTCTTTATTCTCTGGTGTGTAGCTTATTACTGATATTGAACCATTTATGTGTCACTAATAAATATTTTAACTTGGTTATTAACTTTTGCACAAAAAAAAAAAAAAAACTACTGTTCTGCCTGTTTTCACATAGTTTAAATTATATTTTTACTCTGCTCTTTTGACAGAGTGGTTAAAACATATTAAGCACACAAACAAGCAACAATGAGTGAATTATGCTGCAGTACTGCAATGCTGCAGAAGTTTTTGCTGTATTGTGACTTTTGTAAATAATCCTTTGAACAGGACTGACTAGTCAAAAAAACATACATTTCTGGATGGTTATGTCTGTCTTTCTGATGAACAATGCATACACACCTGCCTGTTTATATCTACTGAGGACATTATTCAGAAAAGAAAATTTTATTTTACCCTGGTGATATTAATGCATGTACATTTCAGTACAAATATCAGAGGAAGTAAAGTCAATTTTATTCATATAATGTCAAATAACACTTTTCACATAGATCAGATCATACTCTTTGATTTACAGATATGGACATGATGAAACCAAGACATGGTGAATGTATCAGTACACATTCTACTCTACTCTTTTTAAACTTACATGTCAGGGTTTATTAATGATTGTTAATAACCTGTGTATCTTGAATGTCATTTTGTGTCAGAACCAAAACATTTGTAACAGTTTTTAGCAGTTTCAGCTTGTTGTGTGTGACACTATTGCTACTGAGTAAAGTTAACATAATGTTGTATTGGTGCGATATTGAACCAAACTGGGTAAAATTTTGACACAGTGATGTTTAGTGTGTAAAATCTTATAAAAGTTCTTAAGCAACATAACTTAAGACAGGAGAAGATGACATGATGAAAATGAACCTATAGAGTAGCTGATGGTGTTTTTTAAAATTATTTTATCATGTTGATGTTGATGTTTATACATATTAGCCATAGCTTACATATCATAAGAAATATAAATTCTAATAAATTACATACAAAAAGTTTTGTCATTTGTCAAATTAAAGAATTTAAAACTAAAACATTTCATACTGTTTACAACCTAAGCAGGATATAAAAACAACAACATAAGAAATATCAAGTGTCACTTCCTCCTACCATCACCCAGCAGGTTTTCACTCCTGTAATATGTTGTGAAACACTTCATGGTCCTTTTTTCTCTGTCTTATCACACAAGAAACTATTATTGACTTAATTATTTATTATTGACCACATTGGAAGGAATTATTCTCTGTTTTACCCAAATATGTTCTTTGGAGCCTTGTTTCATATAGATGGTTACAAACTTTCTAAGAAAAACCTGTTTTCTTTTTTCTTTTTTTTGCTCATTAGTGGAGATATTCAGAATATGAATTTCACTCGCAGCGAATTCCTCTAAAAGACGTGAACACATCCGACCAAAATATCACAGGGCTGATGAGATGCAGATTGAATCAAAACTATCTAATAAATTGCAGGATTTTGTTATGTGATTCTGGATTTTCTGACCAAAATATAAACTATATGACCACAAGTATGTGGACGCCCTTGTTCACCCTTAGTGTCTGATAAGACGCCATTATCGGCAGGACCAAATCATTTGACTTTGCTTTCCAAGTAAGATGTTTAGATGTTTTGATGTTTTAGATGATCTGCCATGTACTATAAAAATCTGAGCATATTTTCAAGGATAGGTTCAGGTTTTTTCAATACTGACGTGCCAATACATACATGGAAATGGGTTTTACTTGCTGTAACAATTCCTATTCTCCATACTGTCCCTGAACTACATTGTGAGAAATGGGGGACAAAATCTACAGCCGTTGTTCCAAAGTTCAGTTGAAGCTAAAATGAGGCTTCAGCAGTCTGAGTTTGCAAAAGAAAGTCGCAAATCTTCCAAAGTTACTGTATGTTTAATATGAAATTCATCCTTTTTCTTTCCACAGAAGTTCTTCACTGAGCTGTAGCGGAGGGACACATTCTGATAGTTGCTTGCAGTTAGTTGACGTCATTCGAATTTTGCTACTCAAGACTTGCTCAGAGTAAACTTCGAATTGAATTTTTTTTTTTACAGATTCAATTGCTGGAGTATTTTTGCAGTCTGTGTTTTTGGTTTGTGAAATCTCACAGTCGATCTCCAGTTGATCTTGTTCCACAGACGACTTGGATTTGCTCCTACCTCTGCCCCTAATAAGACATGGAATATGGTTGTCTGTGTTTATCTGGTGCGTTTCGTAAGAAACAAGCAATGAACAAATGCATACCAGAGATTTCATTTGGGAGACCCTGAAAGGACTGAGTTGTGGCCAACAGCTATCAAAATGGACATAAATACACAGTTTTGGCTCGGTAGAAAAGGGGCTGTGAGAAAATGAAAGTAAAAAACTGGTTCTGGCAACAAATCTACACACAATTATCAGAATGTACCACTCCAATGCTGCTTGGAAAGCCCTGTCTATCCCCGTCTATCCCTGTCTGACCCCTTCTTATATCATAGAACTCCTGTCTCCATATCACACTGTCAGAGATCCAGATGGTCCAGATGTCCACATACTTTTGTCCACTTAGTGTATCTTATAAACATTCTTTGCCCAAATATATCTCACTGAACTTGTCCTGCACTTGAGGAGGATCCTATTTCCAGAGTATAAAAGTTCAACTAACCAGTCTTTTTTGGACAGAGATCAGACATCTGTTCATCTCTTCTTCTGTCTATGTCCATCTCTATTCCTTCCACAGTTTTTCTCACATATTTCCGCTCTCTTACAGTAAGTGGACTCCTTCTATATATATCACTCTCTTCCTCAGAAATCTCTCTCTCTTTTTCTGGGGAAATAGATGTTTCATTTTTCATTCTTTTATGAAAGAATATGTTAAATGCGTCTCACACACACTTTTCTCTTGCTCTCACTTCACACAAATACTCCTTTTGGTGTTACTTTCTACTGTATGAGTTGGCTAATACATACATTACATATTAGCATTCATTTAGCATTAATCTGATGTTGACAGTGGAATGTAATCAGTGACTTCATTTCAATAAACAATTCAAAACATCACCAACAGTCCACCAAGTTTAATAAAACTATTGTAGGTCTTCTTTTGGCATGTGACGATCAATCAGTCAATCAATCAATCAATCAGTCAAACTTTATTTGTGTACTGTACCACCTTTCATTCAGGTTAGTGCAATTCAAAGTGCTTTACAGATGACTGACAAGCTAATAATAAGACAGAACACATGTAGACAGCAAACAGTAAAATAAAAAAATATGAAAAAATAATAAAATAAAATTGACTTAAAAACTATAATAATAAAAAAAGAGTGAAACAAAAACTAGTTTAAAAAAACTTAAAAACTTATAAAATAGATAAAAATACAAAGACAAGAGGGGAAAAATAATAATATAATAAAAAAATCAAATCAAATCAAATGTTTACAACATGAATACAATAAAATAAGCGAATAAATAAGTAAATAATGTATATAAATCATTCTCAATCAAAAGGTAGTTTTTTAAATGACCACAGCTGACTGTAATAGGTTAAGATACAGTCTGTCTGTAAAGAATCTTCATCCTGCTTGGGGGCTGATAAGTCTTGTAATGACCTATAAATTTAAGCTAATTTGACCTTAAACACATGCAGTTTACATGTGTAGTTTCCAGGGGTGTGCCCCAATACAAATACGTTATTCAACAAAGCACAAATAGTTGTTTTTATACAAATATTTTAAGAATTATTTGTTTTCTGGAAGAAAAAAAACAACAACATGTCAAATACCAAGTCACAGGTCAGTTACATCTCTATCTCAGTCTCTCTCCTCTGCTGCACTGTTACATCTATCAGCAGGTCTCAACAAGGGGAGTTACATCCACCTGCTACATGAAGCACATTTCCTTTTTTTCCATTTGGACATCACTCCTGGAGTTGGGGGTGTTCCCCAAGAGATAATGCTGAGTTACTGACACAAGCAAAGTCCTGTTGTTCCCCTTCTCCTTTCCACAAAGTTAGGTTGTAAAAAATAGGCAATAAATGAAAAGTGCAAAGCAAGAATCAACTTTCAAGTTCTTCTCTACACGTTACACGCCATGCTGTCTCTTTGTTATGGGTGTATAAATAAGTAGAGGTCTGATGCACATTTGCAATGTGTTTGTTTTAGCTCAGTAGTCAACACAGTCGTCTATGATCTGAGAGACTCAAGTTCAAGACCTGGTGTGGCGACCTCCTTCTTAAGATAGTTTATTCACAAACACTTTAACACTTTAATATCCTAAAATTTAAAGCTAAATAAAAATAAACAATAATATTTCAGATGGGATTTTTACACCTATTTCCACTTTTATTCAAATACAAACACAAACATAAATAATTTTGCTGCCTCAATAAATATAGATACAAATACAAATACTGGGCTCTCTGCACATCCCTGGTAGCTTCATTCCAGGTTAACAGCATCCTTCACTTGTAGAATATAAATTGTCATCAAGTTTGTCAGAACAATTTGTACAGCATAATTTGGGATCATTATTTTTGGCTTTGATTAAATCAAATCAAGAAATATATGAAATTTTGTACAGACATTCATGGTCTCCACTGACCTGATTGATCCCCTGACTTTTCCTTTAGTGCCATCATCAGTACTTTGGTTTAAAACCTGTGGGAGAAAAAATGCTCATTTGTGAAGGAGAGATGTTCAATGTTTAATTTATGGAAGTGTTCAACCAGTGAACTTCAATCAATGAAACTCTTCTGCAGGGCCTGACTTGGGCCTCCAAGGTCTCTTACAAGAGATGTTTTAGGTTCACAGCACCAGGCTGGGAGATAGGATGGTCACCTTGGATGGGTAACAACAGCTCCCCACATTGTTTTCCAATTAGAGTTCATTCTGACACCAAGTGTCCTTGTTTCTACCTTCCCTGGTGGCATGACCTGAGCAATTCTATAAGAAGTTTTCCTGTTTGTTTTTGGTATGACCGTATCCATGTGTACACTGTGCCAAAGGCATCTCTGACGTCAGATATTTGTTCTCAATAAACTTCGTATATTCAAGTAAACATCAACTGGAGCCTGTGGAGTCTCTTGAACAATTATTCAACAAGTACAAGACTTTCCCTATCACATTTGGCATTGTCGGCAGGACACCAAAAGAGACCTTCACTGGGTAAATAGAATTGTTTTCCTTTTCTTTGTCTTACCCTGTGGGCCTCTTGACAGTATCATAAAAAAGCATATTGGTAAACTGTATTTAAAAGACTTAGCTCATAAGTTGAACACTTCCATAAATTGAACATTGAACATCTCTCCTTCACAAACGAGCATTTTTTCTCTCACACAACGAAATACCAGCTAAACTAATGGCAATGTGATCCTCCTCAGCTGTATTTTGTGTTTAGTGCTAATAAGCAGATTTAACGCGGCCCTGGACACCCCAGCAATCAATTTTTGACTCTACTCCTCCCATCTGGTCACAAATAAAAGACACTTAGACAGAAAAAGCAGTTTTAAATTCCATTAACCACTACTCACAAGATTACAATATATTTTAGTCTATTTGGTCTGCATGAAATCATGGTAGGTATGTGTGTGTACACATCTATCTACTATATGTTTTAGAGGTACACATAATGCACAGTGGAAACAAATTTCCCAATGAGGACAATCAATATGTCATTGTGAGCATATTAGCATTTAGCTCAATGGACCCCTGTGCCTAAGTACAGCCTCACAGAGCAGTTAGTGTAGCTGTAGACTCTTGCTGTTGTTGAGTCTTGTAACATTGATTGGCTAATGTGTCATCAAATATGACACATTGGCAATGCATGAATGTTTCTGACTGCCATTGCTGGGCAGAGCAAAATGACATATTTGTCACCACGCAGTATTACATCCACTTGCATTTTTGCACATTTTGTACAGAGATCCTAAATGAAAACACCAGAAAACTGTAAAAGAAAAAAAATGTTTCCAGCTGCTTTGTTTATTTCTACCATTGTTTTCTTGCAGTTTAAAAATGACCACGTTGCTCCAATCTACATCATCAACCTCCTCATCTCTGACATCTTTCAGTTCTGCTGCATGATCGTCGAAGTGGCAAAATCTGACTGGAAGATCTATCGAATCTTCTCTGATATTCACCTCATTGGTTTGATGATCAGTGTTGGCTTCATGGTCTGTGTCGCCCTGGAAAGGTAGCTATCTGTCTATTCTGTATGTTTTTAGCTACTTCCATGTGTATGACCATTATATTACCATATAAATCTGAAGCTCCTCAAAGTCAGGAATATTCTGTATCTGATGATAGACTGTGTATCTTGTGTTACAGGTATTTGGTCATCGCATGGCCACTGTGGTACCGCTTCAGAAGAACCGTCAAGATCTCTCTTGTTGTCTGTGTTGTGGTCTGGACCCTTCCTCTTGTTTATGTCCTTCCTCTCTATTTCTGGTTTGAATTTAAGATTTCAAAAACCATTTCCGCCGTCTTCTTCCTCGTTCCTTTCCCACTGCTCATATTCTTCCTGGGTGGGACCGTCAAATCGCTTTCTGCTGCCATCTCGGTTTCCTCTGATGAAAAACGACGAATTGTGGGAATGTTGGTCCTGGTGCTGCTCATCTACACACTGCTGTTTCTACCCAACATCATCGTGCTCTTGATAGAAGAAGTCAGAGATAATGATACCCTCGTCAAACTGAGGTTAATTCTTCTCAGATTCAGTCCTCTTTCAGACTTGATTCTGTATTTTTTCATTAGGAAAGGGGCCATAGACAAGCTTTTGGCCTCTCTGTGTTGTTGCAGAATGGACAGTGATGATAACAGCAGATCATCAGCATGAAAGACAACAACATGTACACAGTCAGCTCCATGCAGGCAGAGAAAGAGGGAGAAAGAAAAGAGAGAAAACAGATGTTAACTGTAATGTGTCTGAATGTTCACTAAAATGCACTTAAACTAGCAAACAAGAAATAAATAAAGTGTTTGCTGTATGACAACAAAGGCCATCAGAAGTAGATGAAAAGAAATCATTGTTTTGATTATATTGTGAGAGAAGTGGTTAGTGGGATCAAGTTTTTATATGTTTTTTAGCTTGAAGTTGATATCTATCATTATTATCCTTTGAAGGGAACATAACATGCTTTTTGTGATTTTCTGTCATTTATATTCATAATTTAAGTCTGCCGAGGGGGAGCTTCCTGGAGCTGGCCAATCAGAACAGAGTGGGCTCAGTGGGAGGGGGCCTCAAAGAGACAGGAGCTAAAACGGCCTGTTTCACACAGAGGCTGAACTGAGGGGCTGCATAAAGGGCCAGTACAAGATAAATAAGTTTTTTAATATGTTATTTTTTGAACTGTAAGTCATGAGAAAATATTCCAGTAGAGCCCCAGAATAAAACTATAGACCTGCAACCGTTCCTGTTATGTCCCCTTTAATTAAAGAAGCAAACCAGATATTATTAGTTGATCAACTGAGCTGTTCAACACCATGATCACCCTGTTATTATAGCTGCAACTCCGTCTAGGGAGATCATCATATCAAGTCTATAGACTTTTTTTTCTTGGGCCTCTTATAATTTGTTACTGTTTTCCTACATATGACTAATGTATCTTTATTATTTGGGTGTTTGGGAAGGGGGGGGGGGGGTATTTTTGTGCAAAAAAGTTGAACCACAAATGATTTACTTTTTTTATTAAAGTTTTATTTTAGGGGGGTTTGTGGTCGGCATGCTATGGCTTGGCAATATTGATAAAAATCTTATATCACAATACTTTTATAAGAAATTGTAAATTTCATGGAAATTCAATAAAAACATGTTTCTAGACAAAAACGAGAATGTTTGCTTTTGACTAACTCTATGAATTAAATCTGACAAATCAACAAAATAGCCCAACTCTACTGTGTGATACCATGGAGGCATTTTGCTTTCTTTTTTTTTCTTTCAAATAACTTAATCATGTTCAACTGTTGCACTAATCAGCTGACACTGCAACAGCAGAGATCCAACAAAGGCATATTTCCCAGAATCTCTTTAATTAAATACTTTGGCTTTCTACAGGGAAACACTTTATAGAGAAAAACATGCATTTTCAGAATATAACATGTGATTGCTAAGAGCTTAAGGTTACTACTTGATATGTTGTATAGTGTACAAAAAAAGATGATAATATAGTAGTTGTAATTTATTTAATCATATGTGATTAAAGAACAGTTTAAAAAACAAGTACTGAGTCATTTCAACTCCATTCAGAGCACACATCTGTCATTTTACTCTCCCCAGCCCAAAATACCTGTTTGGTTAGTCCACAGATACCTTTGGAACTGAAATCTTGTATTTGAAGGTTTTCTCTCTGACTTTTTAGGCATTACTGTGACTGAATTTCATCAACTCTGCACACTTTATGTGCATTGCAATGACAGAAGTGAAAAGGTTTTGGATAACTTGAAGGATAAAAACTCATTTAGAGCAACAAACAGTTCTGATTGTCTGCTCATATGAAAAAAAAACAACAACTAAAAAGCCACAAGCAGAACAGACTAATATGAGCTACGTGACATATTTCCATCCAGCCTGAATGATACCTTCATATAACTGATTAGATGTATAGGTTAAAAGGTTATGGAGTGAGTTGTCCTATGAAAAGTTTCTGTAATATTACACTGTATAAAATATTGCTCAGTAGGCCCAAGTGGACGAGATAAGACTTGTATCTGTACCAGTTTTGTTTGAGTATCTCTTGTAGTTTACGTTCATATTTGCATTTATTCATGTGGGAAACACTTTTATCCAAAGTGAGGTACAAATGAGGTACATGGAAAAGTTCAACTCTACATGTTTTTCACAGTCTGTACAGTGAGAAAGTGAAAAACAGGAAACTGCTGTAGTGACTGAGTGACAGCTTAACAAGCTCTGCAAAACTTTGAGGGTGTGAACCAACAGCTTTTACAGATATGGACATGATGAAACCAAATATCAGCCACATGTTTGTAACAGGAAAGGTGAGTCATATACAAGTACAAGTTGTTATCTGTTCAGAATAAGATTTAGATTAACAGGCAGCTAATGTGCGTCATTAAGAGAAAAATAAGGTAACAGCAATGTCCCGACATGTCAGTGACATGAGTCCATATATCTAGAAAATACTGTCTGAGGTTTTTATTAAAAGTTGTTCTTTCTGTTATGTCTTCAACAGCCTCTTTGGTAACAGCTAAGGCTATTAAAAAGAGTTGGTTGTGATGTGATAATATGTTTATTGATGAAAGGTTTCCTACTAGCAACAGTATAGAGATGCTATGTCACCCATAAGTTATGATGAACAGCATCCGTGTTTATCAGTCCTTTATGAAACTTATAACATTTATTCTAAATAGTAATATATGGATAGTGTTAGTAAGACATGGTGAATGTATCAGTACACATTCTACTCTACTCTTTTTAAACTTACATGTCAGGGTTTATTAATGATTGTTAATAACCTGTGTATCTTGAATGTCATTTTGTGTCAGAACCAAAACATTTGTAACAGTTTTTAGCAGTTTCAGCTTGTTGTGTGTGACACTATTGCTACTGAGTAAAGTTAACATAATGTTGTATTGGTGCGATATTGAACCAAACTGGGTACAATTTTGCCACAGTGATGTTTAGTGTGTAAAATCTGTCTTATAAAAGTTCTTAAGCAACATAACTTAAGACAGGAGAAGATGATATGATGAAAATGAACCTATAGAGTAGCTGATGGTGTTTTTTGTTGTTGTTTTTAAATTATGTTGATGTTGATGTTTATACGTATTAGCCATAGCTTATATTTTTAACAACTGGTATCATAAGAAATATAAATTACAATAAATGACATACAAAAAGTCATTTGTCAAATGAAAGAACTTAAAACTAAAGCATTTCATACTTTTTTACAACCTAAACAGAATATAAAAACAACAACATAAGAAATATCAAGTGTCACTTCTTCCTACCATCACCCAGCAGGTTTTCACTCCTGTAATTCGTTGTGAAAGACTTCATGGTCCTTTTTCTCTTTCTTATCACACAAGAAACTATTATTGACTTAATTATTTATTATTGACCTCATTGGAAAGAATTACTCTCTGTATTACCCAAATATGTTCTTTGGAGCCTCGTTTCATATAGACAGTTACAAACTTTCTAAGATAAAACTGTTTTCTTTTTTTTTTTTCAAGGAATTTGAACGTTATATTAGAATTATTGAATAATGTAGTAACCAGACAGCTTTCACAAAATTGTCTGACAGTAACACTTCTAATTTCATTATTTTGTTTTATTAATTATCATTTTTTTTGTATTAGCCCCACATGTTCAAGTACTTGAAGTATTTGAAGTAAGCAAATAAAGGGGAAGAGGTTAGATGTGCAATAAGTTTCCTGAAACTGCTGTACAGGGGCTTTTAAGAAGCAGATAATCTGTGGTCGCTGATACATTTAACACATCATAGTGGTGGAACAGCAGCACGTAACCAGGAAGCTTTGAAGTATTTTACTATTTAGCATAAATACAATTTTAAACAGGAACTTCTTGAACACATTTATATTTTCCTGTTAGTCCTGCTGTATTTCCCTACTTTAATGATCATTATTATTTGTAGTAGAAGTAGTAATGATAGCAGTAGTAGTACCCCTGCTGCTTTTCATTATGTGTTCACAGTACTTTTATTTGTGAGTTGAGTTTTCATGATCAGGTTTTGCGTTCCTCTCCATGCCTCCATGTTTTCTCCAGTTCCATTTTGTGCATTGTCGGCATGTTTGTGTGAAACTTTGAGGAACATTGTAATAGTGGAAATAATGGTTTTAGTAGGAACAGAGATTAGTAGATGCTAACAAACCTGCTGCCTTTTGTTATTACAAACAACAGGTTGCACTGTGAAGAACGGCACCGTTCTACAGTGACTACATCTTTGACTACAATGACACCCTGTATGACTACGTGTTTGAAGAGTTTGTCTTTCTATAAAATGATTTTCCAACATTCTTACACGTGATTACGTGGACTGTGATCTCGATACGTTTTCCACTGACCTTACTGGCTATCTACACACTGTATTCACTGGTACATAAAGAATTATCAAGTTTTCCTGTATGTAGAGATACAATAGTCCTGAGAGGAATTTA
The DNA here is from genome assembly GCF_914725855.1 of Thunnus albacares. Taxonomy (NCBI): domain Eukaryota; kingdom Metazoa; phylum Chordata; class Actinopteri; order Scombriformes; family Scombridae; genus Thunnus; species Thunnus albacares. The sequence continues at coordinate 29,890,490 of NC_058119.1, forward strand.
ACTAATTAAACTAATACATTTATAATAAATCAAATGATACATCTGAAGCTGAAAAAATGACACTCCTGACATTAACATTCAATAATAAGCTGTTTATTCTGACTGAATTAACATCATTACATTAAGTCTTTAACCCTCCTAATTTAGTGTCCGCAGGTCAAATTTGACCTGTGTTTGAATTCATTAACAAGCCCTGAAAAAAACACTAATTATCATCCAGTAAAATGTTGTATCTGCTGAGTGACTTATTATTCATCAATAACCATAATATATATGTACTTACTTTGGTATTTTATGTACCTTAGACCACCTTTAACTTACAATGTACAAATCATTTTTAGTTTAAAATAGGCACAATTTATCTATTTTATTGCTTATGATGAACAGAACAGGCAAATAAGACCATGAGATGATCTGATAAACAAAATAATTCCCAAAATAACTTGTTTATATTTTCTGTAGGTCAGGTGCGGTGAGATGTGAGAAATAAAGCATGAGATATATACTGTTATACAGCTGGAGAACAGGAGATGTGTATCTGTGTCTGTATGTGTGTTTGTGTGTGTGTGTATCTGTCATAGGCTACTTTTGGGGACAAAATTCAGATTAAAAACCAGTTAATTTGGGACGGCTAGTCCAACTGGGGACAATAGCTGAGTTAAGGTTAAGGTTATGGTTAGGGTTAGGGTAAGTCTCCAGGAACTGAATGTAACTCTTCGTAATGTCCCAGAAAGACATGTAGGTCAACATTTGTGTGTGTGTGTCTGTGTGTGTCTGTGTGTGAGAAATGCAGTGCAAGAAAGCCGCAGCCTATAAACTGCTATACAGATATATCCATGTATATCTGGGGGACAGCAGACACGTGTGTGTGTGTGTGTGTGTGTGTGTGTGTGTGTGTGTGTGTGTGTGCGCGCGTCTATGGGGTGTGAGTGAAAGATAGAGTGGATTAATAGTATTTTATCAACTTTCTTAATTTACAAAATCACTTCAAATCAATCTTTAGCAGAGCTACAGAGGTGTCCCAACCTGTTAGGAGTTTCAGGGGACAGTTATGTTTTATGAAAGCTTGATGTGAATAAACGTACTGAAACTTTGATTGTGCTATACAGATATTGTGAATGTGAGAACTGAGTAAAACATGAACACAATCATGTCCCCTTGGCTGGATAATGAATCTTAACTTCATTACAACAAGTCAAATATTTCTGTGAGGTCTACAATCTTATTATTTATTTAGGCTAGAGAGGCTATTCACACAGTGGATTTCCCCAAACTCTGTGACATTACAGAAACAATACTGTTTCCCCTCATGTAGGGGACTATGTTAACAGGAGGTGTAGTTAAATGGGAACTGTACAGTGAAAGAGAAGATGCTATACTGCAGTGACCATATGAGCCTGTGCAATATCTGCAAGATGCCGCAATATCACAGGAATTGTAAGATGATGAGGTTGAATGAGGCTGATTTCACAGATGAGTCAAATTAGGCCCAATTACTAGGCCTCTGTTGCAGCCAAGGACTCAGGCAGATGCAGGACTGTCACGCAACTAGCAATGTCTTTATTTTTGCTCTTAACGAAAACAAAGCAGTATATGTTCACTCTCACAGTCTGGCAGTACACTTTCTCTGCTGCTAAAAACGAGTTTTCTTCCTTCACAACTCGCTTTTTATGACTCAACAGCATCACCTAGTGGCACAGACATACATAGTTATAAGAAGGAAAAAAGTAACATATTATAATGTGTATGAGAGGCTAAAGAAAAAGAAAGTCTTTAGACTTGATATTATGATCTCTTTGTATAAATAAGACGGAGTGGCAGCTATAATAACAGGGTGATCATGGTGTTGAACAGCTCAGTTGATCAACTAATAATATCTGGTTTGCTTCTTTGATTAAAGGGGACATAACATGCACATTTCCAGGTCTATAGTTTTATTCTGGGGCTCTACTGGAATATTTTTCATGACTTACAGTTCAAAAAAACTCCTTATTTATCTAATACTGCCCCTTTATGCAGCCCCTCAGTTCAGCCTCTGTCTGAAACAGGTCGTTTTAGCTCCTGTCTCTTTAAGGCCCCCCCTTGATGAGCCTACTCTGTTCTGATTGGCCAGCTCCAGGAAGCTGCCCCTCGGCAGACTTAAATTATGAATATAAATGACAGAAAATCACAAAAAGCATGTAATGTCCCCTTCAAAGGATAATAATGATAGACATCAATTTAATGCACATTTGTTGAAGCCCTAACAGTGAACCAGAAAAAGTTCACCTGCATGGACAAACATTTCCCACCAACCACTTCTCTCACAACATAATCAAAACAATGTTTCCTTTTCATCTACTTGTGATGGTCACACCACTGGCTGACAACAACCAGTCTTAGTAGTTTTCTTTTAGCATAACTGACACAAACATTTCAACTAATGATGTGGCACAAAGTCACATTACAGTTAACATCTGTTTTCTCCCTTTTCTTTCTCCCTCTTTCTCTGCCTGCATGGAACTGACTGTGTACATGTTGTTGTCTTTCATGCTGGTGATCTGCTGTTATCATCACTGTCCATTCTGCAACAACACAGAGAGGCCAAATGCTTGTCTATGGCCCCTTTCCTCATGAAAAAATACAGAATCAAGTCTGCAAGAGGAGTGAACTTAAGAATCGTGTAAGTCACGTTGTGAAAGGTATGATTATATCTTGCGTCTTCTACAAGGTTCAAGATGACGGAGGGTAGAAACAGCAGCGTGTAGATGAGCAACACCAGGACCAACATTCCCACAATTCGTCGTTTTTCATCAGAGGAGACTGAGATGGCAGCAGACAGTGATTTCAGGGTCCCACCCAGGAAGAATATGAGCAGTGGGAAAGGAACGAGGAGGAAGACGGTGACAATGATGTGTGAAGATAAAATCCGGAAAAATAAATGAAGGGCATAAACAAGAGGAAGGATCCAAACCACAACACAGACCACAAGAGAGATCTTGATGGTTCTTCTGAAGCGGTACCACAGTGGCCATGCGATGACCAAATACCTGAAACACAAGATACACAGTCTATCATCAGATGCAGAATATTCCTGACTTTAAGGAGATTCAGATGTATATGGTAATATAATGGTCATACACATGGAAGTAGCTAAAAACATACAGGATAGACAGATAGCTACCTTTCCAGGGCGATACAGACCATGAAGCCAACACTGGCCAGCACACTATAGAAGTAAATAATAGAGAAGGCTATATGTATGTTCCGGTCAGGTTTTGCCACGTCGACGATCATGCAGCAGAACTGAATGATGTCAGAGATGAGGAGGTTGATGATGTAGATTGGAGCAACATTGTTATTTTGCACCTGCAAGAAAAAATTGGTAGAAATAAAGAAAAGCAGCTGGAAACATTTTTTTTTTCTTTTCAATTTTCATTTAGAACCTTTGCATAAAATGTGCAAAAATACAAGTGGATTGAATTCTGCGTAGTGACAAATATGTCATTTTGCTCTGCACAGCAATTGCAGTCAGAAACATTCATGCATTGGCCAATGTGTCATCAAATATGACACATTGGCCAATCAATGTTACAAGTCTCAACAACCTCAAGAGTCTACAGCTATGCTAACTGCTCTGTGAGGCTGTACTTAGGCACAGTGGTCCATTGAGCTAAATACTAATATGCTCACAATGACAATGACCATCTTAGTTTAGCGTGTTAGCATGCTAAAGACAGAGTGATAGATATTGATTGTCCTCATGAGGAAATTTGGTTACACTGTGCATTATATGTGCCTCTAAAACATAGACATATAGATGCATACATACACATACATACAACGATTTCAAGCAGAGGAAAATACTTATATATATATATATATATATATATATCGTAATCTGATGATTAGTCTGCAATGGAATTTAAAACCGCTTTTTTGTCCTTTATATGCAACCAGATGGGAGCGGAGTGAAAAATTCTGATAAACCTGATGACAATTTCTTCTCTACAAGTTAATGATGCTGTTAACTTCACCTTAAGAGAAGCTGGAATGAAGCTACACATGTTAACTGCATGTGTTTAAGGTCCAAGTAGCTTAAATTTATAGGTCATTACAAGACTTCCTTCCAGCCCCCAAGCAGGATTGTGACAGCCCTCTCTCTTTTTCTCTCTTTCTCTCTTGCTTTCTTTCTCTCTTTATTTATCTGCCTCTAGTTCTCTTCAGTTACACTCTTGTTATTTTCTTCCAGGAGTGGTAGGCTAAGAGGTCTGTCATAGCTGATCGGCTGCACCTGAGGAGGGAGTGGCCCAAAGGATATAAAAGGACTGCTGGCCCAGGAGTCTCTCTCTTTCTTTTCAGCTGAACAGCAGCACCCCGTCCACATGGCTTTCACTTTAGATTATTTGTGTTGAACTTCTGTTCCTTTACTTTTACAGCCAACATTTCATGCATCCACACACCCACTTTACACCACTGATGCCTAACATTCCCATATTTAAGTATGAATTGTTATGTTTAGTTAAATAAATATCGTTTTGCACCGTTCATCAGTGTGTGGACTCTCTCCTTTGTTGCAAGCCCTGAGCCAGGTTTGTAACAGGATGAAGATTCTTTACAGACAGACTGTATGACAGACACATGACCTAAAATTAATAAATCTTAGTTATAAAGTACTCACCTGGGAATAAAGAGAGTAGATGGCCACTAGAGTCAAAGGAAAGCCGATACTAACGATTACGCATGTTATCACATGTATAATATATGGTCCAGCAAAACTGGGGTAGGTTGCCTTGCTTGCAGTGCTGTAATCATTGTTTTCCATCTGTGAGGTGTTGATGTAAAAATCTTCTTCTTCTTCAGAGTGAAACCTGTTGTATGAGAGATCAGGTTATGAAAGTTTTTTAATATCTACATAACATTGTTAAGTGACATCACTAAAGTCTTGAGGTGCAAGTTCACACAAATACAGTGTATATTATAGCCACAAAAAAGGTGTCTTTGTTACATTTTCTCCTAATAATATTTGTTCAGGGCTGCAACTAAAAATTATTTTCATCATTGATTAAGCTGCTGATTATTTTCTCGATTAAATGATTAATCTTTTATTTTATAAAATGTAGTGTTTTATACACTGTAAAAATTACACTCACAATTTCTTTGAGCCTGCGGGGATGTCTTCAGCTTACTATTTGTTTCTCACCAACAATCCAAATCTTAAAGATTTTTAATGTACTGTTGCATATGACAAAGAGGAGCAAAAGGAGCAAATCATAATGTTTAAGAAGCTGAAACCAGAGAATATTTGATCTTTCTGCTTGAAGAATGATTGAAACAATAATTTGAAAAAATCAGCAATAAAGTAGCAATGAGAATAATCGACTAATCATTGAAGTTCTATATTTCATCAAAAAATAACTTGTCAGATAATACAAGTCCTTGTGATGTATATAAATATTTTTACATGATGATGTGAGGTCATTACTACAGAACTTCATACAGTTATTTCAGTAATTTAAGGTACAGAGACATTGGTCTAGGATGGTTTGTCTTCTGCACTTGACATCCCACCAGTTGAATAACTCGAGGTTTGCATGTCTGACCAAACCATTTTATGAATCATCTGCATATTTTATATTTTGTTTACAGATTGTGCACTCTGACTATTTTTTGGAGTTAACATGAAAAAATTAATTGGAGGAAACAACTGCAGGCTGGTACATTCACCATGTTTAACAACACTAACATACTGGTCATCCCTGTAGCATACTGGTTTAGACTCATACCACAAAACTACAACATTTATGTCCAGTTTGATTCCAGCAGATCTTAGTTGCATGTCATCCCCATCTCTCTCTCTCTCTCTCCTCATTTCCTGTCTGACTCTACTGTTTCCTCTCAATAAAGGATAAAATGTACCAAACACCAAAAATAACCAACAAATAAAACAAACAAACAAAAGAAACACTTATGGGATGGAATCATTAATTGACTGTAATCTATCTTGGTTTGTGTAACTCTATCCCTCTGTTAGACTTTTATTTTTTATCTTATTTTATTTCTTTTCATATCGTCACAGCAGAGGAAACTCTTTTATATCTCAGCTGTCATCAAAACTGCAAATATCACTATAAATACCTCTATGTGGATCAATGTTGGCTCAGAACATACAGTAAATACAAGAAATACAAGAAATACAGAAATATAATAATGAATATATGTTTCTTCATTCTTCTTTATTTAACCCATTTTATTTCATTCAAAATAGTGAAAAGTTCTGAATGTTATTATCTTTTTAGTCATTTTCTCACCTTTTTTTGTCTTTGTTACACAACTTTTACACATCAAAATGGTATTTACGGGAAAAAAACACAAATGAAATAAAACACAGTTGGTTTAACCACAGTATTCTGTACACCTACAGTCCAAAGCTGTCTGCTTGTCATAGTTTGCATACTCATTATCATGACTGTTTGCAGTTCTAATGTCATTTTTACAATCTCTACATACACAAGTGAAAAATGTCACAAAACTTACCTCGAAAGCTGCAAGACCACACCTGGATGAGTTCCCTACACATCCAAACAGTCTACAGTAAATATGGTGAGTGAAAGAACTGAAACACATTTGTAATCAACTGATCTCAGATCACATCACTCTCCGATTGGCCAAAACTACACAACATATGTAACATCCTCAATGATGTCACATACTGGGTTGTGGTTTTATCTTCCTTTGAGAGTTTGAACTTTGTCATGAAAGTAACTTCATGTGAATATTTCCAATGAAAATATAAGAGCTGCAGAGTAGCTGATAAGTAATGAATGAGTCGTTAGTATTTTATGCTGTTCAGTCTGGTTAATCAGACTTCAAAATAAAATTAATCTGAAATTTGCCCCCAAAAGTAGCCTTTGACAGACACACACGCACACACACACAGACACAGATATCCATCTCCTGTTCTCCAGCTGTATAGCAGTATATATCTCATGCTTTATTTCTCACATTTCACTGCACACCTGGCACAGCATGCACATTTTTAACATGTAAGAAAATATAAACAAGTTATTTGGGAATTATTTTGTTTATCAGATCATCTCATGGTCTTATTTGCCTGTTCTGTTCATCATAAGCAATAAAATAGATAAATTGTGCCTATTTTAAACTCAAAATGATTTGTACATTGTAAGTTAAAGGTGGTCTAAGGTACATAAAATATCAAAGTAAGTATATATATATTATGGTTATTGATGAATAATAAGTCACTCAGCAGATACAACATTTTACTGGATGATAATTAGTGTTTTTTTCAGGGCTTGTTAATGAATTCAAACACAGGTCAAATTTGACCTAAAACTAAATTAGGAGGGTTAAAGACTTAATGTAATGATGTTAATTCAGTCAGAATAAACAGCTTATTATTGAATGTTAATGTCAGGAGTGTCATTTTTTTCAGCTTCAGATGTATCATTTGATTTATTATAAATGTATTAGTTAAATTAGTTAAATTCCTCTCAGGGCTATGTATCTCTACATACAGGAAAACTTGATAATTCTTTATGTACCAGTGAATACAGTGCATAGATAGCCAGAAAGGTCAGTGGAAAACCTATCGAGATCACAGTCCACGTAATCACGCGTAAGAATGTTGGAAAATCATTTTATAGAAAGACAAACTCTTCAAACACGTAGTCATACAGGGTGTCATTGTAGTCAAAGATGTAGTCGCTGTAGAACGGTGCCGTTCTTCACAGTGCAACCTGTTGTTTGTAATAACAAAAGGCAGCAGGTTTGTTAGCATCTACTAATCTCTGTTCCTACCAAAACCATTATTTCCACCATTAAAATATTCCCCAAAGTTTCACACAAACATGCCGACAATGCACAAAATGGAACTGGAGAAAACATGGAGGCATGGAGAGGAACGCAAAACCTGATCATGAAACCTCAACTCACAAATAAAAGTACTGTGAACACATAATGAAAAGCAGCAGGAGTAATACTACTACTATCATTACTACTACTACTACAAATAATAATGATAATTAAAGTAGGGAAATACAGCAGGACTAACGTAGGAAAATATAAATGTGTTCAAGAAGTTCCTGCTTAAAATTGTATTTATGCTAAATAGTAAAATACTTCAAAGCTTCCTGGTTATGTGCTGCTGTTCCACCACTATGATGTGTTAAATGTATCAGCGACCACAGATTATCTGCTTCTTAAAAGCCCCTGTACAGCAGTTTCAGGAAACTTATTGCCATTCTAATGTCTTCCCCTTTTTTTGCTTACTTCAAATAATAAAAAGAAAAAGAAAACAGGTTTTTCTTAGAAAGTTTGTAACCGTCTATATGAGACGTGGCTCCAAAGAACATATTTGGCTAATACAGACAATAATTCTTTCCAATTAGGTCAATAATAAATTAAAGCTGCAAGCAGTGTTGAACGGGCCCTCACGCCTCCATGCACGTCGGGCCATGATGCAATCGAAGGTCTTCTGTCACGGGCATGTAGATGTTTTCAGACCCGGGCTGTTTTCAGACAGTGCAAGAAAGAGATAAACATCACTTCCTTTGTCCACTGTTTTGCCTGCTGCTGGGGCTGCTTTGCTGAAATTTTGTAGGGGGCACTATTCAGCCAGTTTGCATCACTGATGGAATATTGTCATGTAGACGTGTTCAGGCCGGTTGTTTATAAGGCTGTTGGTTTGTTTATAAGCTGTCTGATCATCTGAGTGCTTCTGCTTGTTCCCAGATCTCAGTGAAAAAGGTGGATCGTGTGCATATCCAACCCAATTTGGGTACAGGTGCAGGATAAAACAGCACCATGGAAAAGGAGAGGCTGTCTGCATACTGAACTTAGCAGCCTCCCAAGTATTTATTGCAATGTTTCAACCCGCAAGATCATGTTTATCTGACAGAGACATTTCTGACATAAACAATACCCTGAGCCCCGCTGCGGCTGCTGTAGTCTCACCTTCTATTTTTAAAATCCTCATTTACATGTGAACAGACCCACAAATACCTCCAAACAAATCATGCGTGATTACCTGCCTCTCTGCTGGATGAAAGCATCTGCAAAGAGACTCGTGAGGAGGAGGAGAAGTATCTTTTAATGACCATGGTTTCGTGTTTTCTTTTGTGCAGCTCTCAGTTGCTCATTAGTGGAGATATTCAGAATATGAATTTCACTCGCAGCGAATTCCTCTAAAAGATGTGAACACATCCGACCAAAATATCACAGGGCTGAGGAGATGCAGATTGGAGCAAAACTATCTAATAAATTGCAGGATTTTGTTATGTGATTCTGGATTTTCTGACCAAAATATAAACTATATGACCACAAGTATGTGGACGCCCTTGTTCACTTGTTTAATGTCTGATCAGACGCCATTATCGGCAGGACCAAATCATTTGTCTTTGCTTTCCAAGTAGCCATTATTGTTGGATTGTTGGAAAGTTTCTAAAATTGTGAATGTTTCCAACTTTAGAAATGGGGTCTTAGATGTTTAGATGTTTAAATCTGAACATATTTTAAAGGATAGGTTCAGGTTTTTTCAATACTGACGTGCCAATACGTACATGGAAATGGGTTTTGCTTGCTGTAACAATTCCTATTCTCCATACTGTCCCTGAACTACACTGTGAGAAATGGGGGACAAAATCTACAGCCGTCGTTCCAAAGTTCAGTTGAAGCTAAAATGAGGCTTCAGCAGTCTGAGTTTGCTAAAGAAAGTCGCAAATCTTCCAAAGTTACTGTATGTTTAATATGAAATTCAACCCTTTTTCTTTCCACAGAAGTTCTTCACTGAGCTGTAGCGGAGGGACACATTCTGATAGTTGCTTGCAGTTAGTTGACATCCAAATTTTGCTACTCAAGACTTGCTCAGAGTAAACTTCAAATTGATTTTTTTTTTTTTTTTTTTTTTTTTTACAGATTTGATTGCTGGAGTATTTTTGCAGTCTGTGTTTTTGGTTTGTGAAATCTCACAGTCGATCTCCAGTTAATCTTGTTCCACAGATGACTTGGATTTGCTCCTACCTCTGCCCCTAATAAGACATGGAATATGGTTGTCTATGTTTATCTGGTGCGTTTCGTAAAAAACAAGCAATGAGCAAATGCATACCAGAGATTTTCCTTTGGGAGACCCTGAAAGGACTGAGTTGTGGCCAACAGCTATCAAAATGGACATAAATACACCGTTTTGGCTCGGTAGAAAAGGGGCTGTGAGAAAATGTCTGAAGAACACGGTTGTGTCATCACTGGTCAAGCTAACAACAGTTGGCAAGGGGGTATGTGTAAATAAATACATAGTGTGTGGTTCACTCTGTAACGTGAGTAAAAAACTGGTTCCAACAACAAATCTACACACAACTACCAGAATGTACCACTCCACTGCCGCTTGGCAAGCCGTTAAGTCCTGTCTAAACCCGTCTAACCCCTTCTTATATCACAGAACTCCTGTCTCCATATCACACTGTCAGAGACCTGAGATCTTCTGACCAAAGATGTCTGTCCACAGATCCAGTACTAAGTGTTAAGGGGACAGGGCTTTCTCTATAGCCACCCCAGATCCTATTTCCATACACGTATGGGTACATATGGATATACTGCATTAAGACAGACTTGAGACAACCCTAAACTATCCTTTAAGCACACTAAAGTCATTGATGCTACAGAATATATAATATTTTAGACTGTGTTCTTCCAACTTTGTGTCAACAGTTTGGGCCTTTTCCTGTTGCAACATGCCCTGGTACACAAAGCCAGGTCTTGATGTCCACATACTTTTGTCCACTTATTGTATCTTATAAACAGTAGGATTTGGGCAAGTGTATGATTCTGGCCTCTGCATTCTTTGCCCATATATATCTCACTGAACTTGTCCTTCCCTTGAGGAGCATCCTATTTCCAGAGTATAAAAGTTCAACTAACCAGTCTTTTTTGGACAGAGATCAGACATCTGTTCATCTCTTCTTCTGTCTATGTCCATTTCGCCATTTCTTGTTCTCACATATTTCAAAACATCACCAACAGTCCACCAAGTTTAATAAAACTATTGTAGGTCTTCTTTTGGCATGTGGCAATCAATCAGTCAATCAAACAATCAATCAGTCAAACTTTATTTGTGTACTGTACTACCTTTCATTCAGGTTAGTGCAATTCAAAGTGCTTTACAAGCAAACAGTAAAATAAAAAAATATGAAAAAATAATAAAATAAAATATACTTAAAAACTATAATAATAAAAAAAGAGTGAAACAAAAACTAGTTTAAAAAAACTTAAAAACTTATAAAATAGATAAAAATACAAAGACAAAAGGGGAAAATTAATATAATAAAAAAATCAAATCAAATCAAATTTTTACAACATGAATACAATAAAATAAGCAAATAAATAAGTAAATAATGTATATAAATCATTCTCAATCAAAAGGTAGTTTTTAAGTTTTTTAAATGACCACAGCTGACCGTGATAGGTTAAGATACTTGTCAATCAAACAATGACAAAAACAAAGTTAAAATCACAGCTAAAGACGCACTAAAAAGAGTGAAATTAGCTACTAAGAACTAGACATCATGTGAAAAATAAAAGTATTTACTATGTTGAGAGAATTGTCCATTTTTTCTTGGAGTCGATATCTATCGGCCATTAGAGGAACTGTATCTTCCTATTTTATCCTCAACAATGAACAATTCAACCCTGTCTGCTGATGGTGTGTTCAGACAGAATGAAGCGAATTTGACTGCTATACTGTTTGTGTTTATTCTCCACAAACAGCCAACAACAAACAGCACGTTAGAAGACGAACCGACTGTGTCTGTGTGTTTGTGTTCAGTTCAGCTTCTTACTGACCTTATAACTCACAGAAACTCGTTATTTCCCTCCAGTCTCTCTCTCTCCTTATCTCGTCTCTGTACGGTTATAAAGCAGAGCCCCATGAATGTTTTGCTCAAGTTGAGTCATTTTCAACTGGCACAGATGCATATTTGCATCAATTTGTGCTGCCCCAGGCAAAACTTTCCATTGACTTTATGTGAAACTGTGCTGCATCTACTGAATACACAGTAGAAATTTTGTTCATATAATAATAGTTTTCTACAATGTTTTTAATGGTTAAGTTAAAGGACGGGTTCACAATTTTTTCAAATCTGTCTTAAAACAACAGTCAGGAGAACAAATGAACACTGAAACAGGTTTTTTACTGTTGTAATTATTCCTCCTGTTCATACTGACCATTAGAAGATCCCTTCATAAAGCACTTATAATGTAAGTGATGGCAACCCAATCACCAGAATAAAACGTTGGCATTGTATGTTTCTGCTAACCATGGATATGTTGAATCTCTACATTTCAATGTTGATCAAATTTTAAGCTCTTGGTGTGTCAGTTAATGCCACATTAAATGGCCGTTATCAGTTGAATGATGATGCTGTGGTTAAGGTCTGGTTAGGTTTAGGCACAAAAACCACTAAAAATACCCAGTTGTCAGTTGAAACAGGAAGTGAGCAGTGGTCTTGAACAGCAGTATCTGCTGCTTTGATGCTTTTGCAACTTTGTACCATGCAACTGACCTTCTAGCCAACCACCCAACCTGCCTTCTCTTAATGCTGTTACCTGTGTACGCTGTACAGTCTTCCCCACGTGACTGACTGTTTATACCCACACCCCCTCACCTGAACCTCCATCCCTGTCTCCTCAGAGTACTGACCCCCCGCTAGCTCCACCCATCGGCCTTCTCTGTCACTACCACCCTCACCGGTCACTTGTCCTATACAGACCATTATTACAGACAAAGCCTACCATCCACACTGTTCATTTAAAGGCGGTGCATGCACTGGGAACCTGTATCAGCCCCTGCATAGTCAGTATCATAAACTGTGTGTCCCCAGCTACTTTAAGTAGGCTATTGTTCAGCCTTTATTCAAGAAATCAAACCTGGAGCCCTCCCTGCCAGCTAACTACAGGCCCATCTCGAAACTCCCTTTCTTTTACAAAATTTTAGAAAATGCTATTGAGAAGCAACTTGTTCATACATTGGAATTGCACAGGGTGTTTGACAAATTTCAATCTGGTTTCCGTAAACGGTACTCCACTGAAACAGCTGTCCTTAAGGTCTCAAATGACATTCTAATGGCTGCAGATGCTGGAGATTGTTCTGTTTTAGTTTTATTGGATCTCAGCACAATGTTTGATACTGTGGATCACGACATTCTAATCCACAGGCTAAATCACCTGCTGGGCATTTCTGGAACTGCAGTGGAATAGTTCTCCTCATATCTCACAGATAGGTCTTTGTTAGTCTGTGTAAATGAATTTGTGTTGGACACTGCAGCTCTGTCATGTGGTGTCCCCCAGGGATCAGTCTTGGGACCCATTTTATTTTCCATATACATGCTGCCACTGGGACAAATTATCAGCAGTGTCAGGAACATCTCCTACCATATGTACGCTGATGACATCCAGTTGTACTTTTCATTTAAACCTAATGAGCTTCACAATCTCTCTGTACTTAACAACTGTTTAAATGCAATCAGAAATTGGATGTCAAATAATTTTCTACAGTTAAATGCAGATAAAACTGAGGTCCTGATTTTTGGCCCTGATAATCTTCAATCATCAATCAGGCAGAACCTTAGTGCCTTATCCCCATCTTCTCTGTCTTCCATGTAATCTTGGTGTAATGTTTGGCCAATCTATGAGTTTTGAAGCTCACATTAAGACATTGACTTGATCATGCTTCTTTCACCTGAGAAACATAGCCAAACTCCGATCTGTGGTAAGAAATGACATGGACATATTAATACATGCTTTTATTTCATGACGTTTGGACTACTGTAATTCTCTTTTTACCTGTCTTAATAGCTCTAGGTGAGACATCTCGTTCTCTTCAAGAGCGTATCACTGAACACAGGAGCTCTATTAAGAGAAAGGATGCAGCAAGCCGTGTTTCAATGAAAAGCAACATCACATCTCATCTTTATTTTTCACAGGCATAGAAGTGATTAAGCTCAGCCCAAGAGGTGGTAATGTTAGTTTTCTTAGGAAAAAGAGAGAAGCATTTTGGATTTTCTATTTCCAGAGTTTATCTCTGGGGGGCATGAATGAAGATTTCTCAGTTAATGAGTTTCTGTAGTGTTTTTTTAATACCTCTCATTTATGTGGTTTTGTAGTGATTTTATGATATATTTTTAATGATGAAATTTTTTAATGATGTATTATGATTTTTTTTTATTAATTTTTATCAATTTATATTGTTGTGTTATGCATCTTTCTTCTCTCGCTATACACAGCACTTTATAAAGCCTTTTATCCTTGATATTACTACTATTATTATTATTGTTATTATCCTAATCAAAGTGTTTCTAATGTATGCCATATCTAATAGGCACATTTTTGGATTAACAAAAACCCAAGTACCACCCCCTAGTTGCACCTTTCTATTTAATGGACCAAATATGGTGTCACCCATGTCCCCTCTTGGACACTCCCCTTGCCTCTGTTAATCTTGGACAACGATTGGTTGTCTTTTATATTTTTTTTTACTTTTTTTTTACCTTTTTTCATACCCAACTTACTTTATTTAAATGTTGTTTGTAAGGTGTTTTATGATGATCCTAATGAAAGCCACAAGCCAAAACGCGTTGGTCAACTAATAAAGTTGTTCTTCATACTACAAGTGTTGCTGGAGTTCTCATCTCTCTAGACTTCCTTCCCTTCTCCATGCACCTTGGAAGTAGGTGAAGTTGTGCCAGAGACCCTTACTCTTAATAAATCTTCCATACACCGCTTACAAACTGTCTAAAAATGCTGCTGCTAGGCTCTAAACTCAATCCAACAGATGGTCATATATTACTCCTATTTTAACCTCACTGTACTGGCTTCCAGTTCATTTTAGAATTCATTTTAAAATTTTGGTGCTAACTTAAAGAGCCCTAGATGGACAGGCTCCACAAAACATCTCCTGGTGAACAGGGGCGCCAAACTCATGTTGGGAGGCAGCCCTCTGCCAGACGAGTGGATGCAGCAGATTTGGAACCAGTTCGGGAGAGTGAAAGTGGACCTGTTCGCCAATCGAAACAACACCCATTGCCTGCTCTGGTTCTTCCTGATGCGACAAGATGATCCACCCGTGGAGGTGGACACTTTTGCACACTGCATAGTGTGACGACCCCTCCACTCCACTAGGTGCTCCTGCGTTCCATTTGCTGCTTTTCCTTTTTGGATCCGGGGCAGGGCGGAGGATCGTCATTGCCATCATGAGCCACACCTGGGCCCGGTGTGGTCGTGACTATAAAGCTTGGCTGCCTACAGAGTTTCTCTCTCCTCCTTCATCACGCCTCGTCCATTCCGAGCGCGGCACGGCTGTTTTTGTTTTTGGTTGCCGACACTCACACATCCACACATGCCTACATCACTGATTACTGACTTCCACGTTTTTTTCTGCTCTCATCAGATATTAACACTGATAGCGATCATCCATCAAAAATGTGTCTACAAAAGAAGAGAATGGTCATTTTCAGCATTTGTTTTTACAGTAGATCAGTTTTAAATATTTCAGGGAGTAGTGAAACAAGAAGGAACAGCCATAGTGAGCTGTTAGGTGTGGAGATGCAGGCGACGGGCTGCACGCCTACAACTCTTCAGCAAGATAACCAACTCCTTTTACTGTGCCCTGCTGCTGTGTGGAAAACTGCTCACGCTGTGCTCAACAACAAAAGCAAAGCAGTATATGTTCACTCTCACAGTCTGGCAGTACACTTTCTCTGCTGCTAAAAACAAGTATCTTCCTCTCTCGACTGCGATGGACGATCACAACAAAACAGTTTTCTTCCTTCACAACACGCTTTTTCTGACTCAACAGCATAACCTGGTGGCGGGAGCTAGACAGCACATCTACAAATACTACTGAATAAAATACAAACTCACAAACACTGTATCCTGGAAAGACATTTTGAATTATCTACATTGCCTGCAGACATGAACTTTTATGCAGTTGAAATTTAACTCATTAGATGAATTAAGTTCTGCAAATTAACCTGTTAAACTAAACTAAACTACAAAAGGAAATAAATTGGGGGTGTCTCTGATTTAACAGTAGGGAATCCCCCTATAACAAATATAAACAATCTTACTGATATCAGTTGACCCCTCACACCTACACTATTTCAATTTACTAATTTATTATGTTTTTAACCCATGTGAGTATCTTTGTTTGCAGTCTATACAGGCTGAATGGTATGTATATATATCTATGTAAGAGAACTACAACATGTCATCATATTTATACTTTGTGGCTCTGAGTGGCGTAAAACAACAACGTCACACTTTCCCCTAAGAGTCCCCCTCCTTACTGACAGTGAGAGTAGGACACTTCATAAATGAGTCTCAGGTCTGAATCTCAGGTAGAGGTATTTACAGCACAATTCCTGGAAGTCATTCTGAGTAGTTTGATTAATACGGGCCCATATCTCACCTGCTCATGACATATTATTTGTTTGTTTATTTGGGTCTCTTTTAGCTCAATGCTAATCTTCTAAGAGTTACTGACTAACTTCTTGAGTAAAACAATGTTTGTTTGGATGTTGTAAACAGATCCACCAGTTGTTCTGCTGTTGTGTCCTATTTCTAACATTGTGACACTCACAAGAGGAAGGTATCATATAAATACATCTCACTTGTTTATTTAAATGTTACTGTTTTACCTGAAATTTATATTGATAAGGATATTGATTTGACACTGATGGTATCAATTTGATAAGTGACATATTCTTGTGATTATCATCTTGATCTGAATCCACATACTTAAGTATCTGTTTCTGTTTCAAACTTTGAACCCTGTTGATAAGTTGTGATTCATCCCTGTAATGCTGACTAAAGTAGAACATAGGGACTAATGGTAATGCTTTACTTTACAGGTTCTTTAATTTTATACAAATTTCCTGGATATTTTCAGAGTGATTTGCAGGTATTTAGTTCATTTTACAGAGAGGGTGGTGAAATTTGGAACAACAAATTATTACAGCGAGGAAAACCTCTTTCACTGTTCATATGGACACCTGACTGTTGTTTTAAGACTGACTTGAAAAATTGTGAACTGCTTTTGATGCTTAAACATAACCACACGGACTCAGTATGAGAACCTAGGTCCCATCCGTCCACCCCAACCTCCTCACTCTGACTTTACTATGATATACTGTATTAATGCATCGCTTCTTTCATTTGGAAAAACATTACATTTGAATATAACCCAGTCCCCCCCCCCCCCCCCCCCCCCCCCCCCCCCCCCCCCACACACACACACACGTATCTCTTTCATTGCTGATGTTGTTTCACACCCAACTGTTTGGTAGCTAACTGGTTTTCCATTTACATTCAGTATGTTTGTTATTTTTCTCTTGTCTTGTCACATTCACTGAGCCACTTTGGGACAGAGAGAAAGACAGCTTTAAAATGCAGCTTACATACAAGCTGTCTCTCATGTCTCTCTCTCAAGCTATGCTTATAAATATATATTTTATTTTTTATATGTGCTCATAAATATACACTATATATTTATGATACATATTCATCTGAATGAGCACAGTTTGCATAATGAGTACTTTTACTTTGATGTACTTTTGATGTACTTTTGATGTTTTCTACATCTTGCTTCCAATACTTTTACTTAAGTAAGATTTTGAATGCAGTACTTTTACTTTTAAGGGAGTATTTTTTTTTCATTGTGGTATTGTTAATTTACTTCAGTACTTCTCCCACCACTGGTGGTTTTAGGAAGAGCATTATGGTCTGTGACCACCAGAGGACGCTTTTGCCCTTTTCACAGCCCTGTCTTCCTGTGTATTGTAAGCAGACGACTACATCATGTGCATCCTACACTATGCTGTTTTATTTATCTTTGATTGATTATATGTATATACAGTAGGCCTATATGTAGATGTTTAATGAGTGTATTCAT
The DNA here is from genome assembly GCF_914725855.1 of Thunnus albacares. NCBI lineage: Eukaryota > Metazoa > Chordata > Actinopteri > Scombriformes > Scombridae > Thunnus > Thunnus albacares. The sequence continues at coordinate 29,908,428 of NC_058119.1, forward strand.
GTGTAGAGGGGTAAAACACTGACAACTGTTCATACTTGTTATTGAGGTTTACACAGAAAAAAGGACAATGCAGAATGGAGGCTAAATGATATTTATTGAGTAATACAAATATTTCTATTAGATTGTCCATAATAAGAATAGATCTGAGGTTAATAAGAATAGATCTGAGACAGAAAGAATATTCCAGTTGATGTGAGCTGTCCTTTGCCTTATTCTCTTTGTTTATTGTCACCAGGCTGTGCTGGAATGCATCAAGGTGAGAGAGAGAGCTCGAACAATGCTGGGAGTTGGCATTTTATCCTATGGCAGCATCAGGCCCAGGTGCTCCGAATTCAGCTAGCTGCCACATCATCATTCTCCAAGATACCCTTATGGACACAAGAATATAATACAAGAACAATAATTCATTACCACACCAGCATCATTTCACTTAAGGTAGGTTAGGTAGGGGCCGTCACAGTGCCCGAATACAAAAACCGTATTCGGCAAAGCACAAAAAGTGTTTGTTTTTTTTGTTTTTTACAAATATTTTAAAAATTATTTGTTTTGGGGAAGAAAAAAAACATGTCAAATACCAGCGTGCAAGTCGGTTACATCGCTATCTCAGTCTTTCTCTCTCTGTTATGTCTATCAGCAGGTCTCAAAGAGGGAAGTCACATCCACCTGCTACATGTTTCACATTTCCTAAATTTGACAGTTGTGGATGTTCCCCAGAGATAAAGCTGACCTACTGACACATGCAAAGTGCTCCAAAGGGACTCTGTTGTTCCCCTTCTCCTTTCCACAAAGTTCGGTTGTAAAAAATAGGTAATAAATGTATAATGTAGCAATAAAAGCTGTGAATGTAGTGATGAAAAACAAAGGAAAACAGAGATGCAAACAGTGATGAAAATGAAGATGCAAATGGTGACAGCTTACTGCTGTCCAACCAGTAAGTTTCTCCCTCTCTTCCTTTCAATACAAATTTGACATGCGAGAAATACAAATATCTAACTGAGTAACAAACAAATAGGAGAAAAATTTGTGACAATTGTAACAACTTGTAACAATACGGGAAATAGACAGTATTTTGATTAACAAAAGGGAAAGAAAGACAAATAGAAACAGAAAAATTAGCATAAAGGCAGTGGTACTGCTTAGAAATTACTTCCAAGAATTCCTGGAAGTGATGCAAGCTGAGTTTTATAATATTTTCATTTCAAATGTTCAAAATTTTGTATGTGAAATTTTGTATTTTTGTATGTGAAAAAAGTATGTGACATCATTCAGGATGTTACATATTCTGTGTAGTTTTGGCTAAGTGGAGAGTGATGTGATTTGAGATCAGTTAATTGCAAATATGTTTCTCAGTGTTTTACAGGTTAAGTTACAATCCTCTACAGCCAGACTATCCTCGGCCTAGTTAAGGCTGTTGGCATGTCAAACAAGAACTCACACATACAGCCAGCTAATTGTAGATATTGGAGCATCTGTATCTGTTCAACCACAGAAAGTTTCCCTTAGGCATTATGCCACACAGTTAAAGTTGGACCACCTCTGCTTGAATTGCACCTGAATAATGCACTAAATATTAGCATAATTAGAGGATCGGAGAACCAAGGATGATGATGATGATAATGTGCCTTCTGCAATCAGCGGGAAGTCCACTGATTTTACCTCATAAAATCTGGATTTGTAGTTGTTTTGGCCACTTATATCTCCAAATTGGGGTTTAATGATGATATAAGTAGCCAGAGACCATTTTCAGCGTATGCTAGAGCCGAATAATTTTATTGTCTACACTTGAAATCTGTGTGGAATAGTTCACATTGGTGTAGAAGAGCAGAGAAGGTCAGAATGTAACATTTTCCCCATTTTTGTAGAGATCTTATAGAGTCAGTATGCTTTCACTGAAGTGTTTGTCAGATGGTCAAACAACATTTGAAACCACTGGGTTGCAACTTTCCAAAATTGGTCATGCCAACTTAATGCTACTGGCCAGTGATGCAGAAGTGAGAAAGTATGTAAAACACCATAAATTCTTTCAAGGAGAGATTGTTTGAAAGTGTGCCTCACTATCCCCAAGATTATCCAGCCAGTCCCTCCAGTTTTTCACCAACGTTTGAGTGTGTTTGTTTTGTACGAGTATAAGAACTTTGACACACAACCATTGTTTGTTTAAAGCATACCCCTGCTTTCAGTGCATTAATCTCAGATGGTGGTGATGCAAATGAACACAACTGAAAACACAGAGGGCTCTTTTGTCTTCTAGTGTTGATTTTTTTATTTGTCATTTGTCAATTATTTATTTTTACAGTGTCATTGGTCACTCCTATATTGCCTTGGAGTTCCTGGCTTTTGCCTATACTGTCTATGCCAGCCTATTTCATCCTGCTTTGTTCCTGCTCATTGTACTGATGTACTTTACATATTCATGCCTGTCTACTTTTTCCTCGTATCAGGAACCTGCTGCATGCTGTCACTCATCATATTTACTGAAGACTGCTTGGGTGCAGAGGATGAAACATCAAACTTGGTGTAGGGAACTCATCCAGGTGTGGTCTTACTGCTTTCCAGGTAACTTTTGTGACATTATTTTTCACTTGTGTATGTAGAGATTGTAAAAATGACATTAGATCTGCAAACAGTCATGATAATGAGTATGTAAACTGTGATAAGCGGACAGCTTTGAACTGTAGGTGTACAGAATAATGTGGTTAAACCAACTGTGTTTTATTTTATTTGCATTTTTTCCACTAAATGCAATTTTTATGTGTAAAAGTTGTGTAACAAAGACAAAACAAAGAGTGAGAAAATAGCTAAAAAGATAATAACATTCAGAAAAGTTATACTATTTTAAATTAAATAAAATGAGCTAAATAAAGAAGAATGAAGAAACAAATGTTCATTATTACATTTCTGTATTTCTTGTATTTACTGTATGTTCTGAGCCAACATTGATCCACATAGAGGTATTTATAGTGATATTTGCAGTTTTGATGACAGCTGAGATATGAAAGAGTTTCCTCTGCTGATGAAAAGTCTAACAGAGGGATAGAGTTATACAACCAAAGACACGTTAAAGTTAATTAATGATTCCATCTCAGAAGAAATAAGTGTTTCTCTTTTTTTTTGGTTGTTTGTTGATTATTTTTTGGTGATTTGGTACATTTTATCCTTTATTGAGAGGAGACAGTACAGTCAGACAGGAAATGAGGAGAGAGAGAGAGAGATGGGGATGACATGCAACTAAGATCTGCTGGAATCAAACTGGACATAAATGTTGTATTTTTGTGGTATGAGTCTTAACCAGTACGCTACAGGGATGACCAGTATGTTAGTGTTGTTAAACATGGTGAATGTACCAGCCTGCAGGTGTTTCCCCTAATTTATTTTCATGCTCCAAACTCCAAAACATAGTCAGAGTGCATAATCTAAAATGTAAAATATGCAGATGATTCATAAAATGGTTTGGTCAGACATGCAAACCTCCTTGTCCAAAATCAGAGAGCACAGAGTTATTCAACTGGTGGGATGTCAAGTGCAGAAGACAAACCATCCTAGACCAATGTCTCTGTACCTTAAATTAATTAAATAACTGTATGAAATTCTGTAGTAATGACCTCACATCATCATGTAAAAATATTTATATACATTACAAGGACTTCTATTATCTGAAAAATTGTCCTTTGATGAAATATAGAGCTGCAACAATTAGTTGATTATATGTATTGGTATTTTGATAATCAAATTATTGATTCAACCATTCCTCAAGCAAAAAGACCAAATATTCTCTGGTTTCAGCTTCTTAAACATTATGATTTGCTCCTTTTCTTTGTCATATGCAACAGTACATTAAAAATCTTCAGGCTTTGATTGTTGGTCAGAAAAAAATAGCAAACTGAAGACATCCCCGCAGGCTCAAAGAAACTGTGAGTGCAATTTTTTACAGTGTATAAAAAACTACATTTTATAAACTAAACGATTAATCAATTAATCGAGAAAATAATCGGCAGCTTAATCAATGATGAAAATAACTGTTAGTTACTTTAAGCATCTATAAATGATGTTTTTCATAAAAAAAATATATCAAATAACAACACACAGTAGAAGGTCAAAGGTGTAGCTCATAGTGATGAACCTATAGAGAATTATCAGTGAGTCTGTAGCTCCCCTCGGCTTTATGGAGCTTTATAGTAAGTTTCAGCTCATTGTTTAGCTGTCACTCTCTTGGTTCACTCTTAGTGCTCTCATAGCATAATTTTCAGCTGCAGCAGGCAGCTGTTTTCAAAGAAAAAGCTCTAAAAAACCCACTTCTAATGGTGACGGCAAACGGTGACAGCTTACTCCTGTCCAACCAGTAAGTCTACTGGTTACATAATCATGCCTGTCTACTTTTTCCTCTCTTCCATAGAAGGAGGTGTAGATTATCAGGAACCTACTGCATGTTATCACTCACCATATTTACTGTAGACTGTTTGGATGCAGAGGACGAAACATCAAACTTGGTGTCGAGAACTCAACCAGGTGTGTTCTTGCAACTTTCAAGGTACATTTTCTGACATTACCTTTCACTTGTGTTTGTAGAGATTGTAAAAATGAAATTAGAACTGCTAACAGTCATGATAATGAGTATGCAAACTGTGACAAGCAGAGAGCTTTGGACTGTAGGTGTACAGAATACTGTGGTTAAACCAATTGTGTTTTATTTCATTTGCATTTTTTTCACCTAAGTGTAATTTTGATGTTTAAAAGTTGTGTAACAAAGGGTGAGAAAATAGCTAAAATGATAATAACATTCAAAAAAAGTTACACTATTTTGAATTAAATAAAATGATCTAAGTTAAGAAGAATGAAAAAACAAATGTTCAATATTATATTATATTATTATATATTATCTGTATTACTTGTATTTACTGTATGTTCTGAGACAACATTGATCCACATAGAGGTATTTATAGTGATATTTGCAGTTTTTATGACAGCTGAGATATGAAAGAGTTTCCTGTGCTGTGACAATATGTTATTGATGAAAAGTCTAACAGAGGGATAGAGTTATACAACCCAAGATAGGTTAAAGTCAATTAATGATTTTGTCGCACAAGGAATAAGTGTGTCTCAGTTTTTTTGTTGGGTTTTTCTTGGTGTTTGTTGTTCATTTTTGGTGATTTGGTACAATTTAACTTTTATTGAGAGGAGACAGTAGAGTCAGACAGGAAATGAGTAGAGAGAGAGAGATGGGGATGACATGCAACTAAGATCTGCTGGAATCAAACTGGGGACAAATGTTGCAATTTCTTAACCAGTACGCTACAGGGATGACCAGTATGTTAGTGTTGTTAAACATGATGAATGTTCCAGCCTGCAGTTGTTTCCTCTATTTTATTTTCATGCTAACTCCAAAACTTAGTCAGAGTGCACAATCTGTAAACAAAATGTAAAATATTCAGATGATTCATAAAATGGTTTGGTCAGACATGCAAACCTCCTTGTCCAAAATCAGAGAGCACAGAGTTATTCAACTGGTGGGATGTCAAGTGCAGAAGACAAACCATCCTAGACCAATGTCTCTGTACCTTAAATTACTGAAAGAACTGTATGAAATTCTGTAGTAATGACCTCACATCATCATGGAAAAATATTTATATACAGTACATCACAATGAGTTGTATTATCTGAAATTTTTTTGATGAAATATAGAGCTGTGACAATTAGTCGATTATAGTTATTGGCATTTTGACAATAAAATTATTATCTCAATCATTCTTCAAGCAAAAAGACCAAATATTCTCTGGTTTCAGCTCCTTAAACATTATGATTTGCTCCTTTTCTTTGTCATATGCAACAGGAAATTAAAAATCTTTAGGATTTAGATTGTTGGTCAGAAAAAAATAGTGAGCTGAAGACATCCCTGCAGGCTCAAAGAAATTCTGAGTGCAATTTTTTCACAGTGTATAAAACACTGCATTTTATAAACTAAACGATTAATTAAGAAAATAATTGGCAGCTTAATCTGTGATTAAAACAATTTTTAGCTGCAGCCCTGAAGAAATATTATTAGGAGAAAATGTAATAAAGACACCTTTTTTGTGGCTATAATATATACTGTATTTGTGTGAACTTGCACCTCAAGACTTTAGTGATGTCACTTAACAATGTTATGTAGATATTAAAAAACTTTCATAACCTGATCTCTCATACAACAGGTTTCACTCTGAAGAAGAAGATTTCTACATCAACACCTCACAGATGGAAAGCAATAATATCAGCAATGTCACATCCCACTACAATGATCATAACTACACATTCTATAATTGTAACTACATTGACTATGATTATAACTACACCTACTATGATTATAACTACACCTACTATGATTATAACTACACCTACTATGATTTTTGCAACTACTATTTTGAAGATATTATATTCATTTTGGATGTGGTTACATACGTAATCATTAGTATCGGCCTTCCTTTGACTCTAGTGGCCATCTATTCTCTTTATTCCCAGGTGAGTACTTTATGACTAAGATTTATTAATTTTAGGTCATGTGTCTGTCATACAGTCTGTCTGTAATGAACTTCATCCTGCTTGGGGGCTGGAAGGAAGTCTTGTAATGACCTATAAATTTAAGCTAATTGGACCTTAAACACATGCAGTTAACATGTGTAGCTTCATTCCAGCTTCTCTTAAGGTGAAGTTAACAGCATCATTAACTTGTAGTGATGAAATTGTCATCAGGTTTATCAGAACAATTTGTACAGCATTATTTGAGCTCATTATGTTAGGTTTTGATTAAAACAATCAAGAAATATATGAAATTTTGTACAAACATTCATGGTCTCCAGACGATGAAGCCCACTGACCTGGATGATCCGATGACTTTTCCTTTAGTGCCATCATCAGGTCAAAAAGTCCAATACTTTGGTTCACAACCAAATACCAGCTAAAGTAATGACAACGTGATCTGCCTCAGCTGTATTTTGTGTTTAGTGATAATCAACAGTAACATGACCCTGGACACCCCTGCAATCACTTTTTCACTCCACTTCCATCTGGTCACAGATAAAAGACAAAAAAGCAGTTTTAGATTCAATTTTCCACTAATCACAAGATTACAATGTATATTAGTCTTTTGTCTGCATGAAATTGTTGTGTGTTTGTGTGTTTATGCATCTATACTGTATGTTTTAGAGGTACACATAATGCACAATGGAAACAAATTTCCCCATGAGGACAATCAATCTCTATCACTCTATGTTTAGCATGCTAACTCGCTAAACTAAGATGGTTGTTGTCATTGTGAGCATATTAGCATTTAGCTCAATGGACCCCTGTGCAGCCTCACAGAGCAGTTAGTGTAGCTGTAGACTCTTGTTGTTGAGTCTTGTAACATTGATTGGCCAATGTGTCATATTTGATGACACATTGACCAATGCATGAATGTTTCTGACTGCAATTGCTGTGCAGAACAAAATGACAAATATGTCACTACTCAGAATTCCATCCATTTGTATTTTTGCACATCTTGTACAGAGATCCTAAATGAAAACACCAGAAAATTGAAAAAAATGTTTCCAACTGCTGTGTTTATTTCTACCACTGTTTTCTTGCAGGTTAAAAATGACCATGTTGCTCCAATCTACATCATCAACCTCCTCATCTCTGACATCTTTCAGCTCTGCTACATGATCGTCAAAGTGGCAAATACTTTCAACAGGGAGATCTATCGAACCTTCTATCATATTTACTACTATAGTGTGCTGGCCAGTGTTGGCTTCATGGTCTGTATCGCCCTGGAAAGGTAGCTATCTGTCTATCCTGTATGTTTTTAGCTACTTCCATGTGTATGACCATTATATTACCATATAAATCTGAATCTCCTTAAAGTCAGGAATATTCTGTATCTGATGATAGACTGTGTATCTTGTGTTACAGGTATTTGCTCATCGCATGGCCACTGTGGTACCGCGTCAGAAAAACCATCAAGATCTCTCTTGCAGTCTGTGTCGTGGTCTGGATCCTTCCTCTTGTTTATGTCCTTCCTCTCTATTTCTTGGTTAGTTTTGAGATCTCACAAACCTTTTTCGCTGTCTTTCTCCTCGTTCCTTTCCCACTGTTCATATTCTTACTGGGTGGGACCCTCAAATCGCTGTTTGCTGCCATCTCGGTCTCCTCTGATGAAAAACCACGAATTGTGGGAATGTTGGTCCTGGTGCTGCTCATCTACACGCTGCTGTTTCTACCCAACATCATCTGGTACCTGGTAGAAGAAGCCAGATATAATCATACCTTCAGCTACCTGACTTTCATGTTTCTTAGATTCAGTCCTCTTGCAGACTTGATTCTGTATTTTTTCATTAGGAAAGGGGCCATAGACAAGCTTTTGGCCTCTCTGTGTTGTTGCAGAATGGACAGTGATGATAACAGCAGATCATCAGCATGAAAGACGACTACATGTACACAGTCAGCTCCATGCAGGCAGAGAAAGAGGGAGAAAGAAAAGGGAGAAAACAGACAGAAATGTAGTCAAATAAAGAGGAAAGAGACAAGAGTCACTGTCCTCTATCGATACTATTTCCAGTAAGACACCTAACAGTAGTGTCACCTAGCAGTGAGGACAACTGGTGTGAAAAACAAAAATAGTAATTTATTTACAACTTCATTTGGAATGAAGAAATAATCATTAAAAATACAAAACTAGGACAACTAGAAAATAGTATTTCTAAAACAAGGACACTTTAACTTAAACTGAGGTCAACTAAACAAACAGCAACTTGGGACTGAACATAACTGACCTGACTAGTGACACAAAGGAAGGGTTTATAGACAAAGGCTAGACTACACAGACACACAGGTGGGCAGGAATAAACATTTAAGTATGTACTACAAATTAACCTCAAATAAAAACACCAAAACGTAGACCATGTCCAGCCGGCTACATTCTTAAATGTATGTTTTTCTCTGTGTCCACACTAAAACAGCTTTTCCAAAAATGGGCTCCAGAGTGTAAATGTGAAAACATCAGCTTGGTGTTGTGGTTTGTACAGGGAAAAAGGAGCTTTGTAAAAAAAAAAAAAAAAAAAAAAACAGCAAATGGCATTTTATTGGAAGAGGAAGAAGAGGAAATAAATTTAGCCGGTTTAATGTAGACATAGTCATAAAGTCCCACAGTAGTTTGATTAAACTGGATCCTGAAAGGCAGATTCCCCTCTGGCACACCCAGTTGATCTCTTCTACTTCCTGTCTGTCACAGTACAAGAGGCCACCTTAACTGTTGCTGCATCTTTTGGCCAGAGAGAAGAAACACAGAACATAATTGAAAGCAAAAACGAGGTTTAATGACAAAATGTTAACTAAAATGCACTTAAACTAGCAAACAAAAATAAATGAAGTGTTGCTGTATGACAACAAAAGACTTTGTGCCACATCATTAGTTGAAATCTTTGTGTTAACTATGCTAAAAGAAAACTACTAACACTGTTTGTTGTCAGCCAGTGGTGTGACCATCACAAGTAGATGAAAAGGAAACATTGCTTTGATTATGTTGTGAGAGAAGTGGTTAGTGGGAAATGTTTGTCCGTGCAGGTTAACTTTTTCTGGTTCATTGGTATGACTTCAACAAATATGCATTAAACATGTTTTTATTTGTTTTTTAGCTGGAAGTTGATGTCTATTATTAATTATCCTTTGAAGGGGACATAGCATGCTTTTTGTGATTTTCTGTCATTTACATTCATAATTTAAGTCTGCCAAGGAGCAGCTTCCTGGAGCTGGCCAATCAGAACAGAGTAGGCTCATCAGGAGGAGGGCCTTAAAGAGACAGGAGCTAAAACGGCCTGTTTCAGACAGAGGCTGAACTGAGGGGCTGCATAAATGGCCAGTATAAGATAAATAAGGATTTTTTTTAACTGTAAGTCATGCAAAAATATTCCAGTGGAGCCCCAAAATAAAAATATAGACCTGGAAATGTGCATGTTATGTCCCCTTTAATCAAAGAAGAAAAACCAGACATTATTTGTTGATCAACTGAGCTGTTCAATACCATGATCACCCTGTTATTATAGCTGCCACTCTGTCTTATTTCTACAGGGAGATCATCATATCAAGTCTATAGACTTTCTTCTTCTTTAGCCTCTCATACACATTGTAATTTGTTACTTTTTTCCTACTTATAACTATATATGTCTATTATTGTGTGTGTGGAGTATTTGTATGCATAAAAGTTAAACAACATATAATTTATTTCTTTTTATTTAATGTAAGTTATATTTTAGGGGGTTTTGTGGTCGGCATGCTATGGCTTGGCAATATATATAACATCTTATATTATTATACATAGTACTTTTATAAGAAATTGTAAATTTCCTGGAAATTCTATAAAAATATGTTTCTAGTCAAAAATGAGGAATGTTTCCTTTTTACTAATTATGTGAATTAAACCCTACAAATCAACAAGATATCTGCTGATTGTTTCTTGTATATATATCATCATATAGCACAACTCTACTGCTTTTTTTTTCAAATTGCCAATGCCAATTATGTTTATTCTTGTTAAGTTCTCATACTTTTTTAGATAACAATTTGGGGCAGAAATTATGTCATATTTTTCGCTATAAGTTACAGTAGTGAGGATAAAAACTCATTTACAGCAACAAACAGTCCTGATTGTCTGCTCATATGAAAAAAAAAACAACTAAAAAGCCACAAGCAGAACAGACTAATGTGAGCTACATGACATATTTCCATCCAGCCTGAAGGATACCTTCATATAACTGATTAGATGTATAGGTTATGTATAAAATATTGCCCAGTAGGCCCAAGTGGACGAGATAAGACTTGTATCTGTACCAGTTTTGTTTGAGTATCTCTTGTATTTTACATTCACATTTGCATTTATTCATGTGGGAAACACTTTTATCCAAAGTGAGGTACAAATGAGGTACATGGAGAAGTTCAACCCTACATGTTTTTCACAGTCTGTACAGTGAGAAGGTGAAAAACAGGAAACTGCTGCAGTGACTGAGTGACAGCTTAACAAACTCTGCAAAACTTTGAGGCTGTTAACCAACAGCTTTCAAACTTTTAACTGAAAACTGAAATATGTGAGCTTGGCAAAAGCATTTATGCTGAATGTTTGTGTTGTTACATGGTGAATGTGTCAGGAGACATTTTATTGCAAACATCAGTGCAGTCTTGGGTTGATAAAACCTGGAAGTGAGATCCCAGCATTAAATGTTATTTCCCTCATTTAATCAACTGTCTTTCACTGAGAAAATAACTGCTGAAACCAGCTTTTTAATATTATGTGATGAGATTCAGCACCTTCAGAAAATGATGGATTGTTCAGTTTGTGTTGGGAAAGAGTTGTATAAGTAATAATGTGAACACTGGACTGTATGAAAGTGACACTTTTGATTTACTAATCAATCTCTTTTTTATTCTTCATTTGGATCCTCATTAACTTTCACAAAGTGGCTGCTGGTCTTCCTGGGATCCATACAACAGTAGCAACAACAAAACAAACGACAATTTAAAATCACATTGTTCAACAAAACACCAAACAAGCCAAAATATAAAGATCACAAAAGAAGTGAAATAGCTCTACCTATGAAAAGGTAGAAAATACAAACCCACAACAAAAATGAAACTGTAATCTGTGTCTCTAGATTCGAGGTTACAAGCATCTAAGATTAGTTTACTTCTCAGGGTGTCTCAGTTCACCTTTACGGACCAGATGAGGAGTTCAGACATCTGAACTCTTTATGGCTTGTTGTGAAGATGAAATAGACACAACCAGGCAATATGTCACCTGCTGTTCTACCATTTATATTCATTGACTTCTATTTATGATATTGGAATTTAAAAAGTACAGTTAAATAATACAGTTACTATTATTTACTCATACATTAAAATTTTTGGATGAAACCAATAAATAAATGTCCCTGTTGTTGTCTGTGAGTCGACTTACCTTTCTGGAGTCTGTCGCCAGTGTGCTGAGGCCGACTGTCCTGGTCAGTATTTATACAGCACAGAGGAGTCTGGTATCCAGGATGAAACTCACTCATGCTGGATGTCACACTGCTTCGACCCTGGTTACCTGTTTCCATGATACTTTTACATCCAGTTAAACACTTACAAGCTTCCAGTATAATATTAAAGCTGCAAGCAGCATTGAACTGGCCTTCGCACCCTTGCGCAAGTCGGGGTGCGGTGCAGTTCAAGGGCTTCTGTCACAGGCATGTAGATGTCTCCAGACCTGGGCTGACAGGTCTGACTTTACAAACATGTAAAGTTTGGTGCGACCGGAGCATGTAAAATAAAGTTATAGCAATTTCTTCTGTCATGGCGAAACATGAAATCTCAACAGAGTGAGGACGACAATTTTCTGCAGGGTGAGATGTCTTGCTCACCCCTGTGTCATCAAAATTATGCAAGTTTTGGGCCCTTTCACTGTAATTTCAATAAATAATTTGAAAACTTTTGATGAGTTTGTGTGTAAAAGAAATTCACTTCCTAATTTTCATCAAGTCAATTTTTACTTGTAACCCACATGACCTGGTCAAAGTTTGATTAACATGTGTACTGTCAGGTGTGTAGAGACAATTAGTAACTGCAGCTGGACACAGAAAAATACTCATATATTTGAATGGAGAGTGTGAGCGAACCGCTAGGTGCTCGGGCTGCAATACAGAGCTACAAAATTTAGTTATGATTTTATTTTTCTACTGCACTTTATCACTTAACAGTCACCCTCACTCCATTTTTTCCCTTCCCCTCATAGGTCATCCCCACTACTGATTATACATATAAGACCTACAATTATTGTAAAATAAAATAAATGATAATAACCCCAAACTTCATACAAAGTTTGTACATAATGTAGATCCTATAAAAGTGAGCTACATTCAACACCCAGAGTGACAAATAATTGAGTTTTGGTTCGATCTTTCTACGACATTCCTACGGGCCGTGGTGCCCATTTTAGATACATAGGTGGCGGTATAGAGCACATTTTGGCACTTTTGGGGATAATTTTTACATTTTTTCAAATTTTTCACCAGACCTGATGTGCGTGCCAAATTTGGTGAGTTTTTGAGCATGTTTAGGGGGTCAAATTTAGGGTTGAAGTGGTGGAACAATAAAGAAATAAGAAAGAAAGAAAGAAAGAAAGAAAGAAAGAAAGAAAGAAAGAAAGAAAGAAAGAAAGAAAGAAAGAAACAGAAAAGATACAAGAGGGTCTTCGCCCCTTTGGGGCTCAGGCCCTAATGACATTAAAAGGAGTAGTTGGAGGAGAAAGTTTAAGGTCATATGTCATATCCAGTGTCCTTTAGACCGTGACGTGAAGCTGAACTTAACTGTAATTGTAATCATAATCACCATATGGCCAATGAGTAAATTACTGTACAGCAGTTAAGAGAGATAATTGAAATAGATAATTATTATACTAGTTCACTATATATACAAAATCCACAGTCATTGATTTCTGCACGTTTTGTGCAAAAATGGATTCAAAAGTTTATCTGAACCTACAGAGAGGTGCCAGACATCCAAATTAATCACACTGAGGGGATATCTTAATTTTAATATAAAGTTCCCTTGTTGTGTTTCCCTAGACAGTATTTCCCTTATGCTAAACAACTCTGATGTCCAGGACCAGATGTATAAGTCTAAAATACAGAACTTTTTACGGTGATGTGATGAACATAATCTCATCCTCAACATAAAAAAAAAACAGAAGAGATGGTGATGGTGATCATCTCTTCTGTTTGGTGATCATTCAGCAGTGGTCATCCATGACTAAACTATAGTGCAGCTAGACTCCTTCATGGACCTGGGCATCCACATGGATAATAAACTAGTAAGAAATGTCTGTCAGAGATGTGAACCGTCCAATTTAGAGCACTCAGGGAGCAGAACTGTTACTCTAAAGTGGTGAGAGACTTGAACCATCCAATGTAGAGCCTACATGGAGTGATAGCATGCCCTTTAAAGCAGTTAGAGACATGAACTGTCAAATCTAGAGCGAGTAGGGATCAGCACTGTGAACTCTAAAGCAGTCATAGACATAAACTGTAAAATCTAGAGTGCACAAGGAGCATAACTGTGTGCTCTAAAGTGGTCATAGACATAATGCAGAAGAGGAGTGAGATGGTTAGGGTTAGGGTAAGAGTATCAGGGTCAGAGCCAATCAGAGGCACAGTATAGGTGTGTCTTTGCAGAATGAGGGTGGGAAAAAAAATAACACAAACTAGAAAATTGTTTGAACTCTCTTCCTGGTTCTTTATTCCAAGAACTGCGGTGGCCCCTAAGGACAAACAATACACAAGAGTGAAAGCACAAACAATAAGAACATCCTTCAAATCCTCCTAGCAGCCTGGAGCACTTCAGGTGTAGCCATTAGCTTTGTAGCATTTTTCTTGTTTCATGTGTCTTCCCTTTTTGTATGAATTTTGGTATTTGCAGCATTTCTTGATTTGGAGCATGCTTTTTTATTAATGTTTGTGCATTCACTCTTGTATGTGCTTTGTCTTCAGGGCCACCATACAAAACCCTTTCTAATGAATCAGGAGTCAAACCTGTTATTGTTGTTAGTTTGGAGATGAGTGGATGAAGCCAGTGCAGCACTGCACCATCAGCAATGTGGCTTGGCAGCTTGCCAGTTATTCCATATGTAGGAGATTATACAGATGGTTTTATGTTTGGCCACTAGATGGTAGCATGAAACATGAAATGACAGTGGTTGCATGGGTTAGTGCTGAAACATCAATGTTGAGGTGCAGATAAAATGAAGATCACACTCAATGTCGGGAGTTCATCAATTTAAATATGACAAAAGTTACAATTAGTTAATTACCAAACACATTTAATGCCACTTAAAACTTAAGCAAACTACAAAATAATCCTAAACTGGACTGATATACTATATATGCATGGGAGTACATTATTGGCAGAAAGAATATTCCTGTTGATGTCAGTTGTTTTCTGCCTTATTCTCTTTGTTTATTGTTACCAGACTGTGACTTAAAATGTAATGCTAATAAATGAGAAGCACAAACTGGGTTTAAGTTCAGTCGTAACATTTATATTGAAGACATTCTGTGTTAATGTTGTTAGAAATGGAGATGTGTCAGCCTGCAGTTGTTTCTTCCAATTCCAACCAACACTTTACAATATGGTACACAAAATTTAGCCAAGTTACTAAGGAATGAATCGGGAACAACCTGCTAATTTGAGCAATCATTAAGTACTTCCCTAATGACTATATAGTAGATAATAATGAGTTTCTAAAGAACAGAGTGGAAGATATCAATGAATCATTAAATAATGATTAGTTCACATCTGTGAACTGATCATAGTGACCCTGTTGCATTCCTGATGAAGTCTGATTAACCAGACACTGAGCAGCACAAAATTACTCATTCATTACTTATTATTTAAAGCGTCTATAATTGATTTTTCATATATACAATATATCAAATAACAATGTACAGTATAATGTCAGAGGTGTAGCTTGTACTTACGAACCTATAGAGAATTATCAGTGACTCTGCAGCTCCCCTTGGCTTTATGGAGCCTTATAGAGAGTTTCAGCTCATTGTTTAGCTGTCACTCTCTTGGTTCACTCTCTGCACTCTTATAGCGTCATTTTCAGTCACAGCAGGCAGCTGTTATCAGAGGAAAAGCTCTAAAAACCCACTGTACATTACCTACTTAGCACCAACAGACAGTTAGCTGTAGACTATCTGGTGAACAAAGTAATCCAAAGATCCAGATATTTCTCTCAGGAGTTGGTAGAGAGCAAAAACAGAGCACAGAGTGAATATTGGACTTACATTCACCAGGCGAATGAGAATAACCTTTGTCCTAATATTCATGCCTTTTTCAATGCTCCTGCATGCTTAATAGCACGAATGCCAATCGCAACAATCTTCAAAAAGAACAACTTCTCTCTTCTTTAGAAGTCTAAGTAGAGGAACCTCTTGTGTCTCATACTCACCACTCAATCAGGTTGAGATCCTGCAGCTTTCAAAAGTAAATTTTGTGTGTTTCCTTTGTACTTTTTTTGTTTTACTGTCATCCAGTGTAGAAGCAATAATGGTGTAACTCTATGTATAATGTAGCACATAAAAACTGAATTTAGTGATGCAAAACAAGAAAACAGAGATGCAAACAGTCATGAAAATGAACATGCAAACAGTGACAGTTTACTGCTGTCCAACCAGTAAGTTTCTCCCTCTCTTCCCTTCTATACAAATTTGACATGTGAGAAACACAAGTATCTGACTGTCTCATAAACAAACAGTATGAAAAAGTTGTGATGACAACTCAGAAAATATACAGTATTTTGAAAAACAAAACTGTGGGAAAGTAAGACGAGTAGAAATAGAGAAGAAGTTACTTTCACAACAAAGTTCAAACTCTCAAAGGAAGATAAAACCACAACCCTGTATGTGACATCTTTGAGGATGTTACATATGCAGTGTGGTTTTGGCCAATCGGAGAGTGATGTGATCTGAGATCAGTTAATCACAAATGTGTTACAGTGCTTTCACTCACCATATTTACTGTAGACTGTTTGGATGCAGACGACCAAACATCAACCTCTGTGTAGGGAACTCATCCAGGTGTGATCTTGCAGCTTTCGAGGTAAATTTTGTGACATTTTTCACTTGTGTATGTAGAGATTGTAAAAGTGACATTAGAACTGCAAACAGTCATGATAATGAGTATGCAAACTGTGACAAGCAGACAGCTTTGGACTGTAAGTGTACAGAATAATGTGGTTAAACCAACTGTGTTTTATTTATTTATAGTGATATTTGCAGTTTTGATAACAGCTGAGATATGAAAGAGTTTCTTGTGCTGTGACAATATGAAAAGAAATAAAATAAGATAAAAAATAAAAGTCTAACAGAGGGATAGAGTTACACAAACCAAGATAGGTTAAAGTCAATTAATGATTCCATCTCATAAAGAATGAGTGTTTCCCAGTTCTGTTGTTTTGGACAAATGTTGCAGTTTTGTGGTATGAGTCTTAACCAGTACGTTACAGGGATGACCAGTATGTTATTGTCGTTAAACATGGTGAATGTACAAACCTGCAGTTGTTTCCTCCAATTAATTTTCATGTTAACTCCAAAACATAGCCAGAGTGCACAATTTGTAAACAAAATATAAAATATGTAGATGATTCATAAAATGATTTGGTCAGACATGCAAACCTCCTTGTCCAAAATCAGAGAGCACAGAGTTATTCAACTGGTGGGATGTTGTTTTTTCCAATTCCAACCAATACTTTACAATACAGTACACAAAATTTAGTGAAGTCACTAAGTAATAATCAGGAACAACGTGGTAATTTAAACAATCATTAATAAGTACTATATAGTAGATAGGACTATAAAGTTGATAATAATGAGTTACTAAAGAACAGAGCAGAAGATATTAATGAATCATTAGATAATGATTAGTTCATATCTGTGAATTGATCATAATGACCGCCTTAAAGCGTCTAGAATTGATATTTTTCATAATAACAATGTATCAAATATCAATGTACAGTATAATGTCAGAGGTGAAGCTTGTAATGATGAACCTGCAGAGAATTATCAGCGACTCTGCAGCTCCTCTCGGCTTTATGGAGCTTTATAGAGAGTTTCAGCTCATTGTTTATCTGTCACCCTCTTGGTTCACTCTCAGCACTCTAATAGCGTCATTTTCATCCACAGCAGGCAGCTGTTTACAGTGAAAAAGATCTAGAAATCCACTGTACACTACCTGCTCAGCACCAAATGGCAAACAGACACAGTTAGCTGTAGACTAGCTGGTGAACATAGTGGAGCATTTAGCAGCCAAAGATCCAGATATTTCATTACATAAAAATTCTATTCATCTTGGATGTGATGACATGCATAATCATTAGTATCGGCCTTCCTTTGACTCTAGTGGCCATCTAATCTCTTTATTCCCAGGTGAGTACTTTATGACTAAGATTTATTAATTTTAGGTCATGTGTCTGTCATACAGTCTGTCTGTGAAGAATCTTCATCCTGCGTGGGGGCTGGAAGGAAGTCTTGTTCACCAGACCTATAAATTTAAGCTAATTGGATCCTAAACACATTCAGTTAACATGTGTAGCTTCATTCCAGCTTCTCTTAAGGTGAAGTTAACAGCACCATTAACTTGTAGAGAACAAATTGTCGTCAGGTTTGTCAGAACAGTTACAGCATTATTTGAACTCATCATTTTGGGATTTGATTTAAACAGTCAAGAAATATATGTTCTATTTATATATATGTTCTTGTTGTTGTTGAGTCTTGTAACATTGATTGGCCAGTGTTTCTGATTGAAATTGCTGGGCAGAGCAAAATGACATATTTATCATTACTTAGAATTCCATCCACTATTTTTGCACATTTTGTGCAAAGGTCCTAAAAGAAAACTGAAAAGAAAATGTTTCCTGCTGTTTTTTTTATTTCTACCATTGTTTTCTTGCAGGTGCAAATAACAATGTTGCTCTAATCTACATCATCAACCTCCTCATCTCTGACGTCATTCAGTTCTGCTACATGATCGTAAAAGTGACAGAACCCGTGGATTTAAAGATCTATCGAATCTTCTTCTCTCTTCTATATTTACTGCTTTGGGTTGATGGCCAATGTTGGCTTCATGGTCTGTATCGCCCTGGAAAGGTAGCTATCTGTCTATCTATCCTGTATGTTTTTAGCTACTACTGGTCCTTTTTTTTCTCTGTCTTATCCACAACAAACTATTATTGACTTAATTATTAGGGACTGAGCCCCAAAGGGGCGAAGACCCTATTGTATTTCATGTGTTTGTTTGTTTCTTCTTCTTCCTCTCTTCTTCTTTCTTTATTATTACGCCACTTCAACCCTTAATTTGACCCCCTAAACATGCTCAAAAACTCAGCGCCACCTATGTATCTAATATGGCTGCCACGGCCCATAGGAATGTTGTAGAGAGATTGAACCAAAGCTTTGTCTCATCAAGACCTACAAATCATACACTGACAACCCTGAACTAAATCCAACAGGAAGTCCGCAATAAGCCCATCAAAGTACAACTTTGCACCAACTTTGGACCCCCAAGAAACGCTATCTCCTCCTAGGGCGTTAATGGTATCGGCTTCAAACTTGAATACATGACTTATCACACTGTGCTGAACAAAAGTTGTTAAAAACTTTGTAATAACTCGAACAGTTGAGATATTGTAAGCCCTGAAAGTTGTAGTGCCACATCACACCTTACAATGTAAACCAATGGGGAGGCCATCTCTAGGCATGGACTTTGTGTCAAACAAATGGTTCTGATGTCTAAACTATAAGTCTGACCAGTTTGAAATCTGTATCAGTGGATTCCCGACAAATTTCCTACAAAAAAATGTGATTTTTAATTTAGGATTTGGCCAAAGTCATGGGATTTATGAGGATATTTCACAATTCACTAACCAAGACCACTCCTTCTAGAATATGGATGTAATGGTTTATTGGGAGTGTGATGGAAGGCAGGGTGAAAAGGAGGAAGGATAGTTAGAGGGATGGTTGGAGAGGGAAGGATGGATGGGGGAAGGGAGAGGGTCGGGGGGTGTGAGGATGCGGGGGTGAGGGTCGAGGTCGTGGGATGCGGGATGAGGGGGTAGGGGTCGAAGGGATGAGGGGCGAGGGATGGGGAGAAAGAAGAGCAGGCGGGAAAGAGGGGAAGGAGGGAGTGGATAGGAGAGTGATAGATGAAAGGAGGAGATGCGTCGACGTCGGGGAGGTAAGTGGGAACAGGGGTTGAGACTCAGGGTGGGGGTGCTGTCTCGATGATCTGGCATCTGTACGAGGCCCCCCTGTTCCTGTGTTTGAACAGAGAAGAAAGTTAGCGGAGGGGTCGGGTGGGAGGGACTTGCAAGCTGAGACAGAGGGGAGAGGAGCGGATATGGTGTGTTTAAATACCCTGTGGTGCGGAAATGGGTTGCGTACAAGGCGTGGTCTTTGGTTCCCGAACTTTGTTTATAAGTCTATAAACTTCATTTCACTAACCAAGACCACTCCTTCTAGAATATGGATGTAATGGTTTATTGGGAGTGTGATGGAAGGCAGGGTGAAAAGGAGGAAGGATAGTTAGAGGGATGGTTGGAGAGGGAAGGATGGATGGGGGAAGGGAGAGGGTCGGGGGGTGTGAGGATGCGGGGGTGAGGGTCGAGGTCGTGGGATGCGGGATGAGGGGGTAGGGGTCGAAGGGATGAGGGGCGAGGGATGGGGAGAAAGAAGAGCAGGCGGGAAAGAGGGGAAGGAGGGAGTGGATAGGAGAGTGATAGATGAAAGGAGGAGATGCGTCGACGTCGGGGAGGTAAGTGGGAACAGGGGTTGAGACTCAGGGTGGGGGTGCTGTCTCGATGATCTGGCATCTGTACGAGGCCCCCAAAGAGACTTCAACCAGAGAAGCGAGAATGGGATTTCTTAACGTTATCCGGGTCATGATGGATGTGGGTATGAGAGTGGGACGAGGCTGGGCATGGTGCTCCGGGAATCCGGGAAATTGATTCCGCTGAGGTAGGTCTGTATGGTGGAAGACTTGATCTTGAGTTGAGTGTGGGATAATGTGATGAAGCAGGAGAGGGTAAGAATGTCCGGTGAAGGGAATGGGAGTCCGTGGTAGACGTGAAAGGTTTTAAAGGAATTCCAACCGGTGAAGTATGGAGATAGTGTTCAAGGGGTGACGCTGTTGATGATGTTGTCCCGTGAATTGGTGACCAGTTGTTCCAGTTGTGGGTTCAGTTGTAGATTGTGGCTGAAAACGGTGGGACTGGAGTTGGAAGAGGGTTGGAGGCTGGAGCTAGTAGTCTGAATTTCTGAAACATGAAACGGGAGAGTGAATCGGCGATTGCGTTTTTATGGCCTGGAATGTGGAGTGCACGGATGATGAACTGGTGCTGGGCTGAAACCAATGTGAGCTTGCACACGAACTGCATGATGTCCAGATTGTGTGACCGGCCTTTGTTGAGGATGTCGACGACGGCGCTGTTGTCAGAGTGGATGGCGATGGTCTTTTTGGACCATTCATGCCCCCAAAGAATGGCAGCGATGACAATCGGGTACATTTCCGCAATGGTGGAGGAAGGGGCCAGGGAAGAGAAGTCGGGTGGCCATTCGGCGGAGAACCATCTGCCGCCGTAGTAACCACCGAAGCCGACTGAAGGGGCGGCGTCGGTGTACAGCTGGATGTCATTGGCGTCTGTAACGTGGACGTCGTAAAAGAAGGAGATGCCGTTCCAGGAAGAGAGGAACTGGTGCCACATTTTTAGTTCCATCTTGCGCGCGCTGTCTAGCGTGACGTGGTCGTGGATGGATGGGACGGCGGTGGCTATGGAGAGAAGGTGTGACAAGAAAGATCGGCCCTGAGGGATGATGCGGGTGGCGTAGTTGAAATGGCCCAGCAGAGAGAGTAATTGACGTTTGGTGCATGTGTTGGCCATGAGAAAGTTTTGAATGAGTAGAGAAATGCGGTGGAGTTTCTCAGTAGGCAGAGATGCTTGGAGTGTAATGGAGTTGAGGGTGATGCCGAGGAATTCCAAGGATGTGCTTGGGCCTTCTGTTTTCTCTGGAGACAGGGGAACGCCAAGATCAGTGAATGCGGAAATCATTGTGGTGAGACCGTATGACGGGGGCGAAGACGGTGGCGTGACCGTGAGGAAGTCGTCAAGTAGGTGGATGACGTATGGGAGTTTATAATTGTTGGAAAGAATCCAGCAGAGGGCTTCGGACAATGAGTCGAAAATTTTTGGGCTGCTCTTGCAGCCGAAGGTTAGACGCACGGCAAAATAGTATGCGCCCTTCCAGGAGACCCCGAAGAGGTGCCAGTAGTCGGGGTGGATGGGGAGGACTTTGAAGGCGCTTGTGATGTCCGCCTTGGACAACCATGCTCCCTGGCCCGCGAGTCGGATGAGGGAAATGGCGTGGTCTATGGTGGCGTATTGCATGGAAAAGTCCAGGCTGGGAATCAGGCTGTTAATGCTTGGAACAGTGGAACCGTGGGGGGACGAGAGGTCGATGATGAGCCTCTTTTTCCCAGAGTACTTCCTGGTTGCCACTCCGATTGGGCTGACTCTGAAAGACGGGAAAGGGGGGCTGGAGAAAGGGCCAATCATGAAGGCGTCATCAACTTCTTTTTGCAGTAGTCTGTCAACTGTGGTGGGTTCAGACAGGGCTGATTGCAAGTTGTTGCATATGTGAGTGGACTCAGGCATGGCCTGCAGACCCGGATGGAAACCGTAAGTGAAGCCCTGAATGAGGAAGTTGACGAACTGGGTGTCTGGATGGTTTTGTAGGGCGGTGGCTAGGGCGTTGATGTTAACGGGGGTATTGAGATGCTTACACAGCTGTTGCTTTGTCGGGTTGTGTGGGCATGTGGCTCTGGCGTGGGCTCCCCCGCAGAATGAACAAGTGTGGAGGAATTTGCAGCTGGAGGAGCTGCAACTGAGGTCGTTGAAGTTATTGCAGATCATCCGTCCTCCCTGGTAGAGGACAGGTCTCCCTCTCCTGTCCGTGCCTTTGGGGAGGGGGCCGAGGATGGACGGGTGATCTAAGGCAGGTTTGGGGGTGATGGATGGTGGGGGAGCCACCGATGGCAAGTAGTGTGGCGTGGCTGGGCTTTGCTTGTCTGTTACCGAGGCGCGGGGCAGGGGGGCGGAGAGGGTGCATGCTGCGGCGGGATGGGAAGGGGCGCCGCACGTTTCGCAGTGCGGAGAAGCGCAAGCTGCGAAAACTTGGCAGTATAGCTCGTGGTCCAATGTTCCCCAGTACGTGCCCTGGTTGAACTGTTGGAGGCGACCGGCGGCTTGGGAGGCGAAGAGGATATGGTAGGTATAGAAACCGTTGCCGCCGAAACGCAAGGCCAGGTCGAGAATTAATGACAAGTAATCATCGAGCTCGGACCTGCGGTCGGGGAAGGCTGAACAAATTATGTCTCTATACAATGAGAATGCAAAAGCGAACTCGGCGACTGTGAGGTCCTTGGAGCGAGCAGGAAGTGGCTGTTTAAGTTCCGAGGGGCCGAATAAGGTGAGCAGTTCCCTGGGGATGTGAGGATTAATTGATGTAGGGTGAATGAGTTGAGCGAGATCAATGTAATTACCGGTTAGGATCTGCTGCCTGAGGGTGGGAGACACGGGGGAGGGCCGGGCGGATGCTAGGGGGCGCACTGGTGGCTGGGCGGTGGCCAGGGTGTAGCTGCTGGATGGAGGTGTGGGAGCCAGGAAAAGGCCGAGGCTGGCCGTGTGTAAGGCCGTAGGATAAGGAGGTGCAGGTGCTGTGGTACGGGTAATGCTAGAGTGCGGGTCGTGGGGAGCCGGGGGGTAGGGGAGGAGACAGGGAGGGTGAAAAGAAGGAAGAGGAGGAACAGGTTGGGTGTAACTCGTGGAGCTGCTGGGGCCCACTGTTGTTTGTGCTGTCTGAGCGGCTGCCGTGGTTGGTGCGGGTGGAGGAGCAGCTGGGATGGCCGGGAGGGAAGGAGCAGCAGAGATAGGAGCCGAAGAGGAGGAAGGGATGCTGGGTTGATGGAATGTATATGCGTGGGATGTAAGTGCAGCTGAAGAGAAAGTGGGAGGAGGAAATGGCTGTGGAGCAGAGAGCGCCTGCATGGGGTTAGAAGCGGACTGCACTAGGGAGGCTGAGGTTGCTGAGGAGGAAGGTGTGCGTGTGGCGGAGCGACGTGCCGTGACGTCATGGACGTCGTCGCGCGCGCGACGTCGGGAACCCGGAAGATCGTGGGAAGATGGACGGGAGAGAGTGCTGTCCTTCAGGGAGTTTGTGTATAATTGAAACAGTCTTGCCTTGTTGTCGGTGCGGTGGAAAGGAATGTTATTTTGGCTGAGGAAATGCTTTAAGCGAGCGACGGTCCACTCGGACATGTTTGGGGCCGAGGAGCGGTCCGTACACCGGAGGCGAGGAGAGCGCTGCGCGCGGTGGCTGCTCCTCTTGGGCGGGCTCCGGGATCTCGAGCGAGGCTGGAGTGAGCGTCGGGAATAAGTAGCTTCCTTCGGACGCCGAGTACGGGACCTTCCCCTGGAGCCGCTGGGGATCGAGGGCTCGACGATACCGTCGTCGACGGAGGATGAGGGCCGAGAGGCCGGGATGAGGGAAACCGAGGAGCGCAGGCGAGGCTGCCGGAAAGATCGGACGCCGGGGGACTCCGGGACTTCGAACGAGTCCTCGTCCGAAGCGTTGAGGAGCAGTTCGAGGTCCATGATGTGAGTAAGAAGTTTTAAGTTTATGCTGGTGTGTCACAGGGTGCTTGCAAGCTGAGACAGAGGGGAGAGGAGCGGATATGGTGTGTTTAAATACCCTGTGGTGCGGAAATGGGTTGCGTACAAGGCGTGGTCTTTGGTTCCCGAACTTTGTTTATAAGTCTATAAACTTCATGAAGAGTGACATTCTCCTCTCCAACTGAGAGGGAGAGAGAGAGAATAGGAGGGTGTGTGTGTGTGTGTGTGGGGGGGGGGTTGAATGGAGCTCATTGAGTGAGAGTGACAGTTTAGTGATAAAGTGCTGCAGAAAAATAAAATCAAAACTAAAATTTGTAGCTCTGTACTGCAGTTTTTCCTTTATTAGGGCCCAAACACCTAGCGGTTCGTTCACACTCTCCATTCAAATATATGAGTATTTTTCTGTGTCCAGCTGCAGTTACTTCTTGTCTCTACACACCTGACAGTACACATTTTAATCAAACTTTCACCAGGTCATGTGGGTTAAAAGTCTGTACTTTTGTAAAAATAAACTTGATGAAAATTAGGAAATTAATTTGTTTTACACACAAACTCATCAAGAGTTTTGTTTACTAATTGAAATTCAAGTGAATGGGCCCAAAACTTGCATAACTTTGATGCCACAGGTGTGAGCAAGACAGACATGTCTCACCCTGCAGAAAATTGTCATCCTCGCACCATTGAGATTTGATGCTTCGCCATGACAGAGGAAGTTGCTATAACTTTATTGTACATGCTCCAGTCTGCACCAAACTTTACATGTTTGATAAGAGTCCTGGTCTGAACACGTCTACATGACAATATTCCATCAGTGATGCAAACTGGTTGAATAGCGCCCCCTACGAAATTTCAGCGAAGCAGCCCCAGCAGCAGGCAAAACAGTGGACAAAGGAAGTGATGTTTATCTCCTTCTTGCACTGTCTGAAAACAGCCCGGGTCTGAAGACATCTACATGCCCGTGACAGAAGACCTTCGATTGCGTCATGGCCCGACGTGCATGGAGGCGCGAGGGCCCGTTCAACACTGCTTGCAGCTTTAATTTATTATTGACCTCATTGGAAAGAATTATTCTCTGTATTACCCAAATATGTTCTTTGGGGCCACGTCTCATATAGATGGTTACAAACTTTCAAAGAAAAGCCTGTTTTCTTTTTCTTTTTCAAGGAATTTGAACATTATATTAGAAATACTGAATAATGTAGTAACCAGACACAAAATTGTCTATAAGTATTTGAAGTAAGCAAAAAAAGGGGAAGAAGTTAGATGTGCAATAAGTGTCATGAAACTGCTGTACAGGGGCTGTTCAGAAGCTGATAACAATCTGTGGTCACTGATACATTTAACACATCGTAGTGGTGGGACAGCAGCACGTAACCAGGAAGCTTTGAAGTATTTTACTATTTAGCATGAATACAATTTTAAACAGGAACTTCTTGAACATGTTTATATTTTCCTGTTAGTCCTGCTGTATTTCCCTGCTTTAATTATCATTATTATTTGTAGTAGTAGTAGTAATGATAGTAGTAGTAGTACTCCTGCTGCTTTTCATTATGTGTTCACAGTACTTTTATTTGTGAGTTTTCATGATCAGGTTTTGCGTTCCTCTCCATGCCTCCATGTTTTCTTCAGTTCCATTTTGTGCATTGTCGGCATGTTTGTGTGAAACTTTGGGGAACATTGTAATAGTGGAAATAATGGTTTTGGTAGGAACAGAGATTATTAGATGCTAAAAAACTGTGTGAAATGTGAGAAATAAAGCATGAGATATATATTGATATACAGCTGGGGAACAGGAGATGTGTATCTGTGTCTGTGTGTGTCTGTGTGTGTGTCTGTCAAAGGCTACTTTTGGGGACAAATTTCAGGTTAATTTTATTTTGAAGTCTGATTAACCAGACTGAACGGCACAAAATACTAACGACTCATTCATTACTTATCAGCTACTCTGCAGCTCTCTTCAGCTTTACGGAGCTTTATAGAGAGTTTCAGCTCATTGTTTATCTGTCACCCTCTTGGTTCACTCTCTGCACTCTTATAACTTAATTTTCAGCCACAGCAGGCAGCTGTTATCAGAGAAAAAGCTCTAAAAACCCACTGTACACTACCTGCTCAGCACCAACAGACAGTTAGCTGTGGTCTAGCTGGTGAACATCGTGGAGCATTTAGAAGCTAAACATCCAGATATTCCCCTCATGAGTTGGTAGAGAACAAAAACAGAGCTAAAAGAGAGTGAATATTGGACTTACATTCACCAGGTGAACGAGACTAAGCTTTGTCCTAATATTCATGCCTTTTTTAATGCTCCTGCATGCTTTATAGCAAGAATGCCAATCAAACAATCTTGAAATAGTACAACTTCTCTATTCTCTAGAAGTCTAAGTAGAGGAACCTCTGTGTCTCATACTCACCACTCAATCAGGTTGAGATCCTGCAGCTTTCAAAAGTAAATTTTGTGTGTTTCCTTTGTACTTTTTTTGTTTTACTGTCATACAGTGTAGAAGCAATAATGGTGTCACTCTGTGCATAATGTAGCACATAAAAACTGTGAATATAGTGATGCAAAACAAGAAAACAGAGATGCAAACAGTCATGAAAACCAACATGCAAACAGTGACAGTTTACTGCTGTCCAACCAGTAAGTTTCTCCCTCTCTTCCCTTCTATACAAATTTGACATGTGAGAAAAACAAGTATTTGTGTGTCATAAAATATACAGTAAAATATACAGTATTTTCAATAATAAAACTGAGGTAAAGTAAGACACATAATATAGAAACATAGAAACAGGGACGAATGAGAATAAAGGCAGTGGCACTGTTTAGAAATGTCTTCCAGAAATTCCTGGAAATGATGAAAGTTGAGTTTTATATTTTCATTGGAAATATTCACATGAAGTTACTTTCATGACAAAGTTCAAACTCTCAAAGGAAGATAAAACCACACCCCTGTATGTGACATCTTTGAGGATGTTACATATGCAGTGTGGTCTTGGCCAACCGGAGGGTGATGTGATCTGAGATCAGTTAATTATAAATGTGTTACAGTGCTTTCACTCACCATATTTACTGTAGACTGTTTGGATGCAGACGACCAAACATCAACCTCTGTGTAGGGAACTCATCCAGGTGTGGTCTTGCAGCTTTCGAGGTAAATTTTGTGACTTTTTTCACTTGTGTATGAAGAGATTGTAAAAATGACATTAGAACTGCAAACAGTCATGATAATGAGTATGCAAACTGTGACAAGCAGACAGCTTTGGACTGTAGGTGTACAGAATAATGTGGTTAAACCAACTGTGTTTTATTTATTTATAGTGATATTTGCAGTTTTGATAACAGCTGAGATATGAAAGAGTTTCTTGTGCTGTGACAATATGAAAAGAAATAAAATAAGATAAAAAATAAAAGTCTAACAGAGGGATAGAGTTACACAAACCAAGATACGTTAAAGTCAATTAATGATTCCATCTCATAAAGAATAAGTGTTTCCCAGTTCTGTTGTTTTGGACAAATGTTGTAGTTTTGTGGTATGAGTCTTAACCAGTACGTTACAGGGATGACCAGTATGTTAGTGTTGTTAAACATGGTGAATGTACCAACCTGCAGTTGTTTCCTCCAATTAATTTTTTCATGTTAACTCCAAAACATAGTCAGAGTGCACAATCTGTAAACAAAATATAAAATATGCAGATGATTCATAAAATGGTTTGGTCAGACATGCAAACCTCCTTGTCCAAAATCAGAGAGCACAGAGTTATTCAACTGGTGGGATGTCAAGTGCAGAAGACAAACCATCCTAGACCAATGTCTCTGTACCTTAAATTACTGAAATAACTGTATGAAATTCTGTATTAATGACCTCACATCATCATGTAAAAATATTTATATACATAACAAGGACTTGTATTATCTGACAAGTTATTTTTTGATGAAATATAGAACTTCAATGATTAGTCGATTATTCTCATTGCTACTTTATTGCTTTATTGTTTTTTCAAATTATTGTTTCAATCATTCTTCAAGCAAAAAGACCAAATATTCTCTGGTTTCAGCTTTTTAAACATTATGATTTGCTCCTTTTCTTTGTCATATGCAACAGTACATTAAAAATCTTTAGGATTTGGATTGTTGGTGAGAAACAAATAGTAAACTGAAGACATCCCCACAGGCTCAAAGAAATTGTGTGTCATTTTTTTACAGTGTATAAAACACTACATTTTATAAACTCAAAGGTTAATCATTTAATAGGGAAAATAATCAGCAGCTTAATCTGTGATGAAAACAATTGTAAGTTGCAGCCTTGAAGAAATATTATTAGGAGAAAATGTAACAAAGACACCTTTTTTGTGGCTATAATATACACTGTATTTGTGTGAACTTGCACCTCAAGACTTTAGTGATGTCACTTAACAATGTTATGTAGATATTGAAAAACTTCCATAACCTGATCTCTCATACAACAGGTTTCACTCTGAAGAAGAAGAAGATTTCTACATCAACACCTCACAGATGGAAAACAATGATTACAGCAATGTCACATCCGACTACAATGATCATAACTACACCTACTATGATCATAACTGCACTGACTGTGATTATAGGAATGAAACCTACTCCTATTATTTTGACTTATATACTGAGTATGTGATAACATGCGTAATCATTAGTATCGGCCTTCTTTTGACTCTAGTGGCCATCCACTCTCTTTATTCCCAGGTGAGTACTTTATGACTAAGATTTATTAATTTTAGGTCATGTGTCTGTCATACAGTCTGTCTGTGAAGAATCTTCATCCTGCTTGGGGGCTGGAAGGAAGTCTTGTAATGACCTATAATTTTAAGCTAATTGGACCTTAAACACATGCAGTTAACATGTGTAGTTTCATTCCAGCTTCTCTTAAGGTGAAGTTAACAGCACCATTAACTTGTAGAGAAGAAATTGTCATAAAAGATTTGTCAGGACAATTTGTACAGCATTATTTGAGCTCATTATTTTGGGATTTGATTTAAACAATCAAGAAATATATGTTCTATATATATGTATATGTTCTTGTTGTTGAGTCTTGTAACATTGATTGGCCAGTGTGTCATATTTGATGACACATTGGTCAATGCATGAATGTTTCTGACTGCAATTGCTGAGCAGAGCAAAATGACATATTTATCATTACCTATAATTCCATCCACTTGTATTTTTGCACATTTTGTGCAAAGGTCCTAAATGAAAATTGAAAAAAAAAATGTTTCCAGCTGCTTTTTTTATTTCTACCATTGTTTTCTTGCAGGTGCAAAATAACAATGTTGCTCCAATCTTCATCATCAACCTCCTCATCTCTGACATCATTCAGCTCTGCTGCATGATCGTCGAAGTGGCAAAACCTGACTGGAAGAACGAAGAAATCTTCTTTTATATTTACTGCTTTGGTGTGCTGGCCAGTGTTGGCTTCATGGTCTGTATCGCCCTGGAAAGGTAGCTATCTGTCTGTCCTGTATGTTTTTAGCTACTTCCATGTGTATGACCATTATATTACCATATAAATCTGAAGCTCCTCAAAGTCAGGGATATTCTGTATCTGATGATAGACTGTGTATCTTGTGTTTCAGGTATTTGCTCATCGCATGGCCACTGTGGTACCGCGTCAGAAGAACCATCAAGATCTCTTTTGTAGTCTGTGTCGTGGTCTGGATCCTTCCTCTTGTTTATGTCCTTCCTCTCTATTTCTTGGTTAAATTTGAGATCTCAGAAACCATTTTCGCTGTCTTCCTCCTCATTCCTTTCCCACTGTTCATATTCTTCCTGGGTGGGACCCTCAAATCGCTGTTTGCTGCCATCTCGGTCTCCTCTGATGAAAAACGACGAATTGTGGGAATGTTGGTCCTGGTGCTGCTCATCTACACGCTGCTGTTTCTACCCTCCATCATCTGGTCCCTGGTAGAAGAAGCCAGTGATAATTATACTTTCGACAACCTGACTTTCATTCTTCTCAGATTCAGTCCTCTTGCAGACTTGATTCTGTATGTTTTCATGAGGAAAGGGGTCATAGACAAGCTTTTGGCCTCTCTGTGTTGTTGCAGAATGGACAGTGATGATAACAGCAGATCATCAGCATGAAAGACAACAACATGTACACAGTCAGCTCCATGCAGGCAGAGAAAGAGGGAGAAAGAAAAGGGAGAAAACAGATGTTAACTGTAATGTGTCTGAATGTTAACTAAAATGCACTTAAACTAGCAAAAAAGAGATAAATAAAGTGTTTGCTGTATGACAACAAAAGACTTTGTGCCACATCATTAGTTGAAATGTTTGTGTCAGTTATGCTCAAAGAAAACTACTAAGACTGGTTGTTGTCAGCCAGTGGTGTGACCATCACAAGTAGATGAAAAGGAAGCATTGTTTTGATTATGTTGTGAGAGAAGTGGTTGGTGGGAAATGTTTGTCCATGCAGGTGAACTTTTTCTGGTTCACTGTTAGGGCTTCAACAAATGTGCATTAAGTTGATATCTCATTATTATCCTTTGAAGGGGACATAGCATGCTTTTTGTGATTTTCTGTCATTTATATTCATAATTTAAGTCTGCTGAGGGGCAGCTTCCTGGAGCTGGCCAATCAGAACAGAGTAGGCTCATCAAGGGGGGGCCTTAAAGAGACAGGAGCTAAAACGACCTGTTTCAGACAGAGGCTGAACTGAGGGGCTGCATAAAGGGGCAGTATTAGATAAATAAGGAGTTTTTTGAACTGTAAGTCATGCAGAAATATTCCAGTAGAGCCCCAGAATAAAACTATAGACCTGGAAATGTGCATGTTATGTCCCCTTTAATCAAAGAAGCAAACCAGATATTACTTGTTGATCAACTGAGCTGTTCAACACCATGATCACCCTGTTATTATAGCTGCCACTCCGTCTTATTTCTACAGGGAGATCATCATATCAAGTCTATAGACTTTCTTCTTCTTTAGCCTCTCATACACATTATAATATGTTACCTTTTCCTACTTATAACTATATATGTCTATTATTGTGTGTGGGGGGTATTTTTATGCATAAAAGTTAAACAACATATGATTTATTTCTTTTTATTTAATATAAGTTATATTTTGGGGGGATTTGTGGTCGGCATGCTATGGCTTGGCAATACTGATAACATCTTATAGATACATAGTACTTTTATAAGAAATTGTAAATTTTCTGGAAATTCTACAAAAATATGTTTCTAGTCAAAAATGAGAATGTTTCCTTTTTACTAATTATGTGAATTAAACCCTACAAATCAACAAAATATCTGCTGATTGTTTCTTGTATATATCATCATATAGCACAACTCTACTGTTGTGTAATACCATGGAGGCAATTTGCTTTTTTTTCAAATCACCAACGTATGTTTATTCATGTTAAGTTCTCATACTTTTTAGATAATAATGTGGAGCAGAAATTATATCATATTTTTCACTATAAGTTACAGTAGTGAGGCTTACTGTACATTTCCCCCTTCTATAACTTGTTGATTACCAACTGTTGCACTCATCAGCTGACACTGCAACAGCAGAGATCCAACAAAAACATATTTCCCAGAATCTCTTTAAATACTTTGGCTTTCTGCAGGGTGACACTTTATAGAGAAAAACATGCATTTTCAGAAGATAACGTATGATTGCTAAGAGCTTAAGGTTACTACTTGATAAGTTGTATAGTGTACACAAAAGATGATAAATTATAGTAGTTGTAATGTATTTAATCATATGTGATTAAAGAACAGTTTAAAAAAACAAGTACTGAGTCATTTCAACTCCATTCAGAGCACACATCTGTCATTTTACTCTCCCCAGCCCAAAATACCTGTTTGGTTAGTCCACAGATACCTTTGGAACTGAAATCTTGTATTTTAAAGTTTTCTCTCTGACTTTTTAGGCATTACTGTGACTGAATTTCATCAACTCTGCACACTTTATGTGCATTGCAATGGCAGAACTGAAAAAGTTTTGGCTAACCTGAAGGATAAAAACTCATTTAGAGCAACAAACAGTCCTGATTGTCTGCTCATATGAAAAAAAAACAACAACTAAAAAGCCACAAGCAGAACAGACTAATGTGAGCTACATGACATATTTCCATCCAGCCTGAATGATACCTTCATATAACTGATTAGATGTATAGGTTAAATGGCCATGGAGTGAGTTATCCTAAGTGATGTACAAATAAGGTACATGGAAAAGTTCAACCCTAAAAAGGCAGCTGTCTCATGCCATTGTTAAAGTGTATGCAGCAGCTGTTTCCTCCTTTCATGAGAGTTTTGGCTATAGACCTGTCTCTGCCCCCCAGTGGAATGTGCCGGTAGTGCACAAGGCCCTAGTGAGTGATCCCTATGAGCCTCTGGAGTGCTCCTCTCTGAAGGCGTTGTCATTCAAAACAGCTTTGCTGCTCACGCTGACCTCAGCTATGAGAGTGAGCGAACTGTGCGCCCTGTCGGTTCACCCTAGCTGTTTCGTGGTGACCACAGTGGGGCTACTCTCAGACCGCCTGACTGATTTTTATAACTATCAGATTTATAGTTTCTAACCCTCTGACACTGCAGAGATCCAACAGGACACTCATACAAGTCAAGAGGTTATTCTGAAAGCCATGATCCTGTAAAAGGCCACAAGGCTGCAAAATGTCAGTTTTATTCCTTTTCAGTGTCTAATACAGATATCCAGCGTCCATTGTTGGCTTTCATCGTACTCTTCCAATATCAAACTAACAAGTGGCAGTTTTTGCTCTGAGCAAAATATTGTGAGGTTTATTTGAGTGATATTCCTGTCTGCTAACATCAGTGTTGAGATGAATATTAAAAGAAAAAACAAGAATTTAACTTAGATATGACAAGTATTAATTATCATTTATTATGCATGCTATTGTTATGCTAATATGTATCAAACCTGCTTTGACCCCTGAAGTGATGAAATGTATGGAAATAACTATGGTGAGCAACCTGCAGTCTGAGGAAGGCCCACAGTTAGACCCATACCAATTTGCATACAGACACCACAGAGGAACTGATGATGTAATCACTAGTATAGTGCACATGGTCACTAAACACCTGGAGAATCCCAGGGCCTATGACAGACTATTGTTTGTTGATTTTAGTTCAGAATGTAACATTTAATAACCCCATATATTACTTAAAGGATATGGATTTCTAGTTGTTTTGGACACTTATATCTCCAAATTGGGGTTTAATGATGATATAAGTAGCCAGAGACCATTTTCAGTGTGTGCTAGAGCCGAATGATTTTAATGTCTACACTTGAAATCTGTGTGGAATAGCTCACCATGGTGTAGAAGAGCAGAGAAGGTCAGATACCATTAAATAGCAGCGCCAAGTGGGAATATTTCAGTAATGAATGAATGGAACATCTCCTCATTTTTGTAGAGATCTTATAGAGTCAGTATGCTTCCACTTAAGTGTTTGTCAGATGGTCAAACAGTATTTGAAACCACTGGGTTGCAACTTTCCAAAATTGGTCATGCCAACTTAATGCTACTGGCCAGTGATGCAGAAGTGAGAAAGTATGTAAAACACCATAAATTCTTTCAAGGAGAGATTGTTTGAAAGTGTGCCCCATTATCCCCAAGATAATCTCGGCTAGCCCCTCCAGGTTTTCACCAAAGGTTGAGTGTGTTTGTTTTGAACAGCTATAAAAACTTTGACACACTGTACAAACTATTGTTTGTTTAAAGCATAGCCCTGATTTCAGTGCATTAATCTCAGATGGTGGTGATGCAAATGAACACAATTTAAAACACAGAGGTGTTGGGCCTCAGATCATGAGGTCACACATAGATTGCCTACATGTAACCTGTGAGGCCTGACCACGAGGTGCTTGTTCCTTTGTTTCACCCGAGACAAAGGAATAGCGCCAAAAGTGCTGCTTAGACAATGGGAGTCCATTGCAAACTCCATTTCCGAGGGCCTATGCCAGACTATTGTTTGTTGATTTTAGTTCAGCATGTAACATTTAATAACCCCATATATTACTTAAAGGATATGTTCACATTTTTTCAAGTCTTAAAACAACAGTCAGTTGCTCAAATGAACATTGAAATAGCTCGCTGGAATCATTCCTCCTGTTCACACTGACCATTAGAAGATCCCTTCCTAATGTGCTTTCAATGTAAGTAATGGGGAACAAAATCCACAGTCATTGATTTCTGCATGTTTTGTGCAAAAATGGGTTCAAATGTTTATCTGAACCTACAGAGAGGTGCCAGCCATCCAAATTAATCAAATCAAGTGGATATCTTAATTTTAATATAAAGTTCCCTTGTTGTGTTTCCCTAGACTTTGTTTCCCTTATTCTAAATAACTCTGACATCCAGGACCAGATGTATAAGTCTAAAATACAGAACTTTTTACAGTGGTGTGATGAACATCATCTCACCCTCAACACAAAAAGTTGGACTCTTTCAAGTACCTGGGCATCCACATGGATAATAAACCAGTATGAAATGTATCTGTCAGAGACGTGAACTGTCTGATCTAGAGCACTCAAGGAGCAGAACTAAAGTGGTTAGAGACTTTAATCATCCAATGTACAGCCTGCATAGAGTGAAAACATGCCTTTTGAAGCAGCCATAGACACAAACTTTCATATCTAGAGTGCACACGGAGCATAACTGTGTGCTCTAAAGTGGTCATAGACATAATGCAGAAGAGGAGTGAGATGGTTAGGGTTAGGGTAAGAATATCAGGGTCAGAGCCAATCAGAGGCACAGTAAGGGCGGGTCTTCACAGAATGAGGGTGGGAAAAAAAATAACACAAACTAGAAAATTGTTTGAACTCTCTTCTTGGTTCTGTAGTCCAAAACTACGGTGGCCCCTAAGGACAAAGCATAAACAAGAGTGAAAGCACAAACAATAAGAAGAACACGCTCCAAATCCTCCTAGCAGCCTGGAGCACTTCATGTGTAGCGATTAGCTTTGTAGCATTTTTCTTGTTTCATGTGTTTGTCCTTTTTTATATGAATTTTGGTATTTGTAGCATTTCTTGATTTGGAGCATGCATTTTTATTAATGTTTGTGCATTCACTCTTGTATGTGCTTTGTCTTCAGGGCCACCATACAAAACCGTTTCTAATGAATCAGGAGTCAAACCTGTTATTGTTGTTAGTTTGGAGATGAGTGGATGAAGCCAGTGCAGCACTGCACCATCAGCAATGTGGCTTGGCAGCTTGCCAGTTATTCCATATGTAGGAGATTATACAGATGGTTTTATGTTCGGCCACTAGATGGTAGCATGAAACATGAAATGACACAGTGGTTGCACGAGTCAGTGCTGAAACATCAATGTTGAGGTGCGGATGAAATGAAGATCACACTCAATGTCGGGAGTTCATCAATTTAAATATGACAAAAGTTACAATTATCACCAAACACATTTAATGTCACTTAAACTTAAAAAACTACAAGATAATCTTAAACTGGACTGATATACTGTATATGCTTGGGAGTATATTATTGGCAGAAAGAATATTCCTGTTGATGTCAGTTGCAGTTGTTTCTTCCAACCAACACTTTACAATACGGTACACAATTTAATTAAGTTACTAAGGGTGTGCCTAAATACAAATACCTTATTCAGCAAAGCACAAATAGTGTTTTTTGTTTGTTTGTTTTTTTACGAATATTTGTTTCATACAAATATTTTAAAACTATTGGTTTTCGGGAAGAGAAAAAAACATGTCAAATATCAGCGTGTAGGTCGGTTACATCACTAGTGCCATCGTCCCGTTTTAGCTTCCCCAAAGTTGTAAATGGAACCACGTTCCAGCTAGTTGTACTAATGTACTTTACATATTCGTGTCTGTCTACTTTTTCCTCTCTTCCGTAGTATCAGGAACCTACTGCATGTTATCACTCACCATATTTACTGTAGACTGTTTGGATGCAGAGGACAAAACATCAAACTTGGTGTAGGGAACTCATCCAGGTGTGGTCTTGCAACTTTCAAGGTAAATTTTGTGACATTATTTTTCACTTAAGAAGGAAGGGAGTGTAAAAATGACATTAGAACTGCAAACAGTTATGATAATGAGTATGCAAACTGTGACAAGCAGACAGCTTTAGACTGTAGGTGTACAGAATATTGTGGTTAAACCAACTGTGTTTTATTTCATTTGCATTTTTTTCACCTAAGTGTAATTTTGATTGTGGTTGTGGTTTCATCTTCTCTTTGAGAGTTTGAATTTTGTCATTAATGTAACTCAGAAAATTTTGAACATTTCAAATGAAAATATTATAAAACTCAGCTTTGCATACATAGTTGTTTGTTGTTTATTTTTTGGTGTTTGGTACATTTTATCCTTTTTAGAGAGGAGACAGTAGAGTCAGACAGGAAACAAGGAGAGAGAGAGAGATGGGGATGACATGCAACTAAGTTAAGACTCATACCACAATTTTGTGGTATGAGTCTTAACCAGTACGCTACAGGGATGACCAGTATGTTAGTGTTGTTAAATATGGTGAATGTACCAACCTGCAGTTGTTTCCTCTAATTTATTTTCATGCTAACTCCAAAACATAGTCAGAGTGCACAATCTATGAACAAAATATAAAATATGCAGATGATTCATAAAATGGTTTGGTCAGACATGCAAACCTCCTTGTCCAAAATCAGAGAGCACAGAGTTATTCAACTGGTGGGATGTCAAGTGCAGAAGACAAACCATCCTAGACCAATGTCTCTGTACCTTAAATTACTGAAAGAACTGTATGAAATTCTGTAGTAATGACCTCACATCATCATGGAAAATTATTTATATATAGTACATCACAAGGTCTTGTATTATATGAAAAATTATCCTTTGATGAAATATAGATCTGCAACGATTAGTCAATTATATTTGCTCAAAAAAAAGATGATAAATTAAAGTAGCTGTAATTTATTTAATCATACGTGATTGAATAAAAAACAAGTATTGAGTCATTTCAACTCCATTCAGTGCACACATCTGTAATTTTGCTCTCCCCAGCCCAAAATACCTGTTTGATTAGTCCACAGATACCTTTGCAACTGAAATCTTGTATTTTAAGGTTTCCTCTGACTTTTTAGGCATAACTGTGACTGAATTTCATCAACTCTGCACACTTCATGTGCATTGAAATGACAAAAATCACTGCTGAAACCAAGCTTTTGCAGAAAATGGTGGTTTGTTCAGTTTGGCTTGGGAAAGACTTGTATAAGTAATAAAGCAGACACATGACTGTATGAAGGGAGAAAATAAATAAATAAATAAATAAATAAATAAATAACTGAACCATAAATCCATTGTATAATTTCATGTAATACTGAACCTAAATCAAAGCATTTTGCATTCTTCTACCTGCCATTCCAACTGGCAACCTTTATCTAGACATACTTCTACTCTTTTAAGTTCCTACAAAATTACAGTCAGTTATGCTTCCATTATTAAATATCAGGGCTGATCTACTTTCCCTTCTCTTGTAGATCAAAATGTTTCAGCTCATTGTTTAGCTGTCACTCTCTTGGTTCACTCTCAGTGCTCTCAAAGTGTCATTCTCAACTGCAGCAGGCAGCTGTTTACAGTGAAAAAGATCTAGAAATCCACTGTACACTACCTGCTCAGCACCAAATGGCAAACAGACACAGTTAGCTGTAGACTAGCTGGTGAATATAGTGGAGCATTTATCAGCCAGGTAAATTTTGTGTATTTTGTGTGTACTTTTTTGTTTTATCAACATCCAGTGTTGAGGCAATAATGGTGTCACTCTATGTTTAATGTAGCACATAAAATTGTAAATGTAGTGATACAAAACAAGGAAAACAGAGATGCAAACAGTCATGTAAATAAACATGCAAACAGTGACAGTTTACTGCTGTCCAACCAATAAGTTTCTCCCTCTCTTCCCTTCTATACAAATTTGAAATGTGAGAAATACAAGTATCTGTCTGTGTCATAAACAAATAATATGAAAAACATGTGATGACAACACAGGAAATATACAGTATTTAAAAAAACAAAAACAGGGAAGTAAAACGAATATAAACAGAGACGAATGAGAATAAAGGTTGTGGCACTGTCTAGAAATTCTTCCAAGAATTCCTGGAAGTGATGAAAGCTGGTTTATAATATTTTCATTTGATTTGTTCAAATTTTTCTAAAATACTTTCATGACAGAGTTCAGACACTTAAAGAGAAGATAAAACTATAACTAGATGGAAAATCATTGAGGGTGTTACATATTCTGTGTGGTTTTGGCCAAACAGAGAGTAATGTGATCTGTAATCAGTTCATTTTAAATGTGTTTCTCAGTGTTTTACAAGAAAAGTTACAATCCTCTACAGCCAGTGTGTCCTGGGCTTAGTCAAGCTGGCGCACATTGTACTGATGTACTCTACATATTCATGTCTGTCTACTTTTTCCTCTCTTCCTCTTTCTGCTTGTTACGCACACACAGACACACAGCAGCGCACAAACATGCAAAAGATTGCAAACAAAAAGATGACAATGTGAAAGATCATTATTTTGTAGTCTACATTAACGTATTTTAAAAGATACATATAACGGTTAGTCATATTATTTATCAGAATTAACTAATCGCAGTAATGATGGATGAAATTGTCAAATAATTTGACCAAATCGTGACAATATATGAAGGTAATTAAACAGACTCTTCAGGTTGTCTGTCAAGACCCAACAAACAGATATCAACAACAGATCAGACACGGATCGACTTTCCAGCTACATCAATACATGAGGACATGAGGAACACATGAGGAAATAAATAAGGAGAAAACAATTAAACTAAAGAAGGAAATAAATCTGCACAGCTTCTAGCTGCAGCCAGCAGCAGGATCAGCACCTTGGAGAGCTGATCAAGTCCTGACAACTGTGTACGATGATTTTTTGCATGATTAAAATTTATGATTTAATTTTTGAACAATATTTAACAAATATTATTATTTTGAGATTACAGTGATCAGGTTTCCATACTTTCAGCAGTTAAAATCCCACTGACTTTACCTGTTACTCCCTGACTGAACAAAATGATTTTAAAGAGAACCACAGTTGAGCAACAACAAGAAAAAACCCTTTTCAAAAAAAAAAAAACATAAAGAAATTTGCACCAAAATAATGAGCAGAATCTTAAATTGGTAGTCTGGGGATGGCCACAGGAGGGTCCAGGAGCATCAGAGGCCAGTGTGCTTGTAATAGATTGTGTGCTTTCACTTCATGCACAAGCAGATCTGTTTCCTCTGCAGACACTCCTTCTTACTACTTAGCAAATGTGCCATTATAATAGCAATCCGCCAAGGTGCAAGTGCACTGGGCTTTTAAAGGGAATGGGAGATGACACTATGATTGATTTATTGCATGTTACACCAAAAACAAACCAATGATTAATTAAGAGAAGAAGGACAACCCTTTTGAACCATGCATCTGGTGCTGCAACCATTTTCTCCACCATTAAACTATCAAAAATGGATTTGGACAGGACTTAGATACACTTGCACCATGCGCTTCAGATCATGTGCTTAAGTTTGTTAAAATAGGGCCCTCAGTGTTTTACAGGATAGGTTACAATCCTCTACAGCCAGCGTGTCCTCGGCCTCTTCAAGGCTGTTGGCATGTCAAACACAAATTCACACACACAGCCAGCTAATTGTAAATACTGGAGCATCTGTATCTATTTAACTACAGGAAGTTTTCCTGAAGCGTTATGCAAAATTCCCTCTCCCAGAAACTAAAGTAAGCATGTATACAAAAGTTGTTTTTTGTGGTAGTTTACCAGCTGCCGTACTAGACCAAGCCAATAGGTCCAAGTCACCGTCTACACAGTTTAAGCTGGTTCACCCCTGCTTGAACTGCACCTGAATAATGCTCTAAATATTAGCATTGAAGAATCGGAGGACCAAGGATGATGATGATAATGTGGCTTCTGCAATCAGCAAAAAGACCACTGATTTTCACCTTATTAGATCTGGATTTCTAGTTGCTTTAGACACTTATATCTCCAAATTGAGGTTTAATGATGATATAAGTAGCCAGAGACTATTTTTAGTGTGTGCTAGAGCCAAATGATTTTAATGTCTACACTTGAAATCTGTGTGGAATAGCTCACCATGGTGTAGAAGAGCAGAGAAGGTCAGATACCATTAAATAGCAGCGCCAAGTGGGAATATTTCAGTAATGAATGAATGGAACATCTCCTCATTTTTGTAGAGATCTTATAGAGTCAGTAGGCTTCCACTTAAGTGTTTGTCAGATGGTCAAACAGTATTTGAAACCACTGGGTTGCAACTTTCCAAAATTGGTCATGCCAACTTAATGCTACTGGCCAGTGATGCAGAAGTGAGAAAGTATGTAAAACACCATAAATTCTTTCAAGGAGAGATTGTTTGAAAGTGTGCCCCATTATCCCCAAGATAATCTCAGCTAGCCCCTCCAGCTTTTCACCAAAGGTTGAGTGTGTTTGTTTTGAACAGCTATAAAAACTTTGACACACTGTACAAACTATTGTTTGTTTAAAGCATACCCCTGGTTTCAGTGCATTAATCTCAGATGATGGTGATGCAAATGAACACAATTTAAAACACAGAGGGCTCTTTTGTCTTCTAGTGTTGATTTTTTATTTGTTATTGTCAATTATTTATTTTTCCTGCGTCGTTGGGCACCCCTACATTACCCTGGAGCTCCTGGCTTTTGCCTATACTGCCTATGCCAGCAGCCAACCTGAGCCTATTTTATTTCAGGGCCTGTTTGACAAAAGCGATTTGTGAGCACAGCTTACACACAGATGGTAAATAGTGTTACCATCCTGTTTCAGCTTGCCCTGGCCTGAACCCCTTCTTCACCCTCACCTGTCAATAAATACCTTATTTACCTTACCCCTGTCTCTTTGTCTGAGTCTGCACTTGTGTTCACCTGCTCCGCCCCATGTAACAGGTGGTGATATGTATCAAAACAAGCAAGCAAAGTTGTAAATGGAACCACATTCCTGCGTGTTGTACTGATGTACTTTGCATATTCATATCTGTCTACTTTTTCCTCTCTTCCATAGTATCAGGAACCTACTGCATGTTATCACTCACCATATTTACTGTAGACTGTTTGGATGCAGAGGACCAAACATCAAACTTGGTGTAGGGAACTCATCCAGGTGTGGTCTTGCAACTTTCAAGGTACATTTTGTGACATTATTTTTCACTTAAGAAGGAAGGGAGTGTAAAAATGACATTAGAACTGCAAACAGTCATGATAATGAGTATGCAAACTGTGACAAATGGACAGCTTTAGACTGTAGGTGTACAGAATACTGTGGTTAAACCAACTGTATTTTATTTCATTTGCATTTTTTTCACCTAAGTGTAATTTTGATGTTTAAAAGTTGCGTAACAAAGACAAAACAAAGGGTGAGAAAATAGCTAAAATGATAATAACATTCAAAAAAAGGTGTACTATTTTGAATTAAATGAGCTGAATAAAGAAGAATGAAGAAACAAATGTTCTTTATTATATTTCTGTATTTCTTGTATTTACTGTATGTTCTGAGCCAACGTTGATCCACATAGAGGTATTTATAGTGATATTTGCAGTTTTGATGACA
Source organism: Thunnus albacares (assembly GCF_914725855.1). Lineage (NCBI taxonomy): Eukaryota > Metazoa > Chordata > Actinopteri > Scombriformes > Scombridae > Thunnus > Thunnus albacares. The sequence continues at coordinate 29,950,282 of NC_058119.1, forward strand.
GCTGAGATATGAAAGAGTTTCCTGCGCTGTGACAATATGTTACTGGTGAAAAGTCAAAAAGAGGGATAGAGTTATACAACCCAAGATAGGTTAAAGTCAATTAATGGTTCCATCCCAGAAGGAATAAGTGTTTCCCAGTTCTGTTGTTTTGGACAAATGTTGCAGTTTCGTCATATGAGTCTTAACCAGTACGCTACAGGGATGACCAGTATGTTAGTGTCGTTAAACATGGTGAATGTACCAGCCTGCAGTTGTTTCCTCCAATTTATTTTCATGCTAACTCCAAAACATAGTCAGAGTGCACAATCTGTAAACAAAATATAAAATATGCAGATGATTCATAAAATGATTTGGTCAGACATGCAAACCTCCTTGTCCAAAATCAGAGAGCACAGAGTTATTCAACTGGTGGGATGTCAAGTGCAGAAGACAAACCATCCTAGACCAATGTCTCTGTACCTTAAATTACTGAAATAACTGTATGAAATTCTGTAGTAATGACCTCACATCATCATGGAAAAATATTTATATACATCACAAGGACTTGTATTATCTGACAAGTTATTTTTTGATGAAATATAGAACTTCAATGATTAGTCGATTATTCTCATTGCTACTTTATTGCTTTATTGTTTTTTCAAATTATTGTTTCAATCATTCTTCAAGCAGAAAGACCAAATATTCTCTGGTTTCAGCTTTTTAAACATTATGATTTGCTCCTTTTCTTTGTCATATGCAACAGTACATTAAAAATCTTTAGGATTTGGATTGTTGGTGAGAAACAAATAGTAAGCTAAAGACATCCCCGTGGGCTCAAAGAAATTGTGAGTGTAATTTTTTATTTTTTACAGTGTATAAAACACTACATTTTATAAACTCAAAGGTTAATCATTTAATAGGGAAAATAATCAGCAGCTTAATCTGTGATGAAAATAATTGTTAATTGCAGCCTTGAAGAAATATTATTAGGAGAAAATGTAACAAAGACACCTTTTTTATGGCTATAATATTCACTGTATTTGTGTGAACTTGCACCTCAAGACTTTAGTGATGTCACTTAACAATGTTATGTAGATATTAAAAAACTTCCATAAACTGATCTCTCATACAACAGGTTTCACTCTGAAGAAGAAGAAGATTTCTACATCAACACCTCACAGATGAAAAGCAATAATAACAGCAATGTCACATTCGACGATGATAATAGTGATGCAACGGACCCCTATTTTGCTGAACCATATTTTATGTATGTGATGACATGCGTAATCATTAGTATCGGCCTTCTTTTGACTCTAGTGGCCATCCACTCTCTTTATTCCCAGGTGAGTACTTTATGACTAAGATTTATTAATTTTAGGTCATGTGTCTGTCATACAGTCTGTCTGTGAAGAATCTTCATCCTGCTTGGGGGCTGGAAGGAAGTCTTGTAATGACCTATAATTTTAAGCTAATTGGACCTTAAACACATGCAGTTAACATGTGTAGTTTCATTCCAGCTTCTCTTAAGGTGAAGTTAACAGCACCATTAACTTGTAGAGAAGAAATTGTCATAAAAGATTTGTCAGGACAATTTGTACAGCATTATTTGAGCTCATTATTTTGGGATTTGATTTAAACAATCAAGAAATATATGTTCTATATATATGTATATGTTCTTGTGGTTGAGTCTTGTAGCATTGATTGGCCAGTGTGTCATATTTGATGACACATTGGTCGATGCATGAATGTCTCTGACTGAAATTGCTGGGCAGAGCAAAATTACATATATGACAATACTTTCCATCCACTTGTATTTTTGCACATTTTGTGCAAAGGTCCTAAATGAAAATTGAAAAAAAAAATGTTTCCAGCTGCTTTTTTTTTATTTCTACCATTGTTTTCTTGCAGGTGCAAAATAACAATGTTGCTCCAATCTTCATCATCAACCTCCTCATCTCTGACATCATTCAGTTCTGTTGCGTGATCGTCGTAGTGGCAAAACCTGAGGATTTGAAGATCTATCAAATCCTCTCTTGTATTTACTGCTTTGGTGTGCTGGCCAGTATTGGCTTCATGGTCTGTGTCGCCCTGGAAAGGTAGCTATCTGTTTATCCTGTATGTTTTTAGCTACTTCCATGTGTATGACCATTATATTACCATATAAATCTGAAGCTCCTCAAAGTCAGGAATATTCTGTATCTGATGATAGACTGTGTATCTTGTGTTTCAGGTATTTGCTCATCGCATGGCCACTGTGGTACCACGTCAGAAGAACCATCAAGATCTCTCTCGTGGTCTGTGTCGTGGTCTGGGCGCTTCCTCTTGTTTATGTCCTTCCTTTCTATTTCCAGGTTGAAATTAAGGTCTTAAAAACCATTTCCTCTGGCTGTCTCCTTGTTCCTTTCCCACTGCTCATATTCTTCCTGGGTGGGACCCTCAAATCGCTGTGTGCTGCCATCTCAGTCCCCTCTGATGAAAAACGACGAATTGTGGGAATTTTGGTCCTGGTGCTGCTCATCTACACGCTGCTGTTTCTACCCAAAATCATCTCGATTCTGGTAGAAGAAGCCAGCGATAATGATACCTTCGACAACCTGACTTTCATTCTTCTCAGAGTTAGTCCTCTTGCAGACTTGATTCTGTATGTTTTCATGAGGAAAGGGGCCATAGACAAGCTTTTGGCCTCTCTGTGTTGTTGCAGAATGGACAGTGATGATAACAGCAGATCATCAGCATGAAAGACAACAACATGTACACAGTCAGCTCCATGCAGGCAGAGAAAGAGGGAGAAAGAAAAGGGAGAAAACAGATGTTAACTGTAATGTGTCTGAATGTTCACTAAAATGCACTTAAACTAGCAAACAAGAGATAAATAAAGTGTTTGCTGTATGACAACAAAAGACTTTGTGCCACATCATTAGTTGAAATGTTTGTGTCAGTTATGCTCAAAGAAAACTACTAACATTGTTTGTTGTCAGCCAGTGGTGTGACCATCACAAGTAGATGAAAAGGAAACATTGTTTTGATTATGTTGTGAGAGAAGTGGTTGGTGGGAAATGTTTGTCCATGCAGGTGAACTTTTTCTGGTTCACTGTTAGGGCTTCAACAAATGTGCATTAGGTTGATGTCTATCATTATTATCCTTTGAAGGGGACATAGCATGCTTTTTGTGATTTTCTGTCATTTATATTCATAATTTAAGTCTGCCTAGGAGCAGCTTCCTGGAGCTGGCCAATCAGAACAGAGTAGGCTCATCAAGGGGGGGCCTTAAAGAGACAGGAGCTAAAACGACCTGTTTCAGACAGAGGCTGAACTGAGGGGCTGCATAAAGGGGCAGTATTAGATAAATAAGGAGTTTTTTGAACTGTAAGTCATGCAGAAATATTCCAGTAGAGCCCCAGAATAAGACTATAGACCTGGAAATGTGCATGTTATGTCCCTTTTAATCAAAGAAGCAAACCAGATATTATTAGTTGATCAACTGAGCTGTTCAACACCATGATCACCCTGTTATTATAGCTGCCACTCCGTCTTATTTCTACAGGGAGATCATCATATCAAGTCTATAGACTTTCTTCTTCTTTAGCCTCTCATACACATTATAATATGTTACCTTTTCCTACTTATAACTATGTATGTCTATTATTGTGTGTGGGGGGTATTTTTATGCATAAAAGTTAAACAACATATGATTTATTTCTTTTTATTTAATATAAGTTATATTTTAGGAGGTTTTGTGGTCGGCATGCTATGGCTTGACAATACTGATAACATCTTATATTATTATACACAGTACTTTTATAAGAAATTGTAAATTTTCTGGAAATTCTATAAAAATATGTTTCTAGTCAAAAATGAGAGTGTTTCCATTTTACTAATTATGTGAATTAAACCCTACAAATCAACAAAATATCTGCTGATTGTTTCTTGTGTATATCATCATATAGCACAACTCTACTGTTGTGTAATACCATGGAGGCATTTTCACTTTCACTTTCATGTTAAGTTCTCATACTTTTTTAGATAATAATTTGGGGCAGAAATTATATCATATTTTTGAATATAAGTTACAGTAGTGAGGCCTACTGTACATTTCCCCCTTCTATAACTTGTTGATTACCAACTGTTGCACTCATCAGCTGACACTGCAACAGCAGAGATCCAACAAAAACATATTTCCCAGAATCTCTTTAAATACGTTGACTTTCTGCAGGGTGACACTTTATAGAGAAAAACATGCATTTTCAGAAGATAACGTATGATTGCTCAGAGCTTAAGGTTACTACTTGATAAGTTGTATAGTGTACACAAAAGATGATAAATTATAGTAGTTGTAATGTATTTAATCATATGTCATTAAAGAACAGTTTAAAAAACAAGTACTGAGTCATTTCAACTCCAGTCAGAACACACATCTGTCATTTTACTCTCCCCAGCCCAAAATACCTGTTTGGTTAGTCCACAGATACCTTTGGAACTGAAATCTTGTATTTTAAAGTTTTCTCTCTGACTTTTTAGGCATTACTGTGACTGAATTTCTCTGCACACTTTATGTGCATTGCAATGGCAGAACTGAAAAAGTTTTGGCTAACCTGAAGGATAAAAACTCATTTAGAGCAACAAACAGTCCTGATTGTCTGCTCATATGAAAAAAAAACAACTAAAAAGCCACAAGCAGAACAGACTAATGTGAGCTACATGACATATTTCCATCCAGCCTGAATGATACCTTCATATAACTGATTAGATGTATAGGTTAAATGGCCATGGAGTGAATTATCCTAAGTGATGTACAAATAAGGTACATGGAAAAGTTCAACCCTAAAAAGGCAGCTGTCTCATGCCATTGTTAAAGTGTATGCAGCAGCTGTTTCCTCCTGTCATGAGAGTTTTGGCTATAGACCTGTCTCTGCCCCCCAGTGGAATGTGTCAGTAGTGCACGAAGCCCTAGTGAGTGATCCCTATGAGCCTCTGGAGTGCTCCTCTCTGAAGGCTTTGTCATTCAAAACAGCTTTGCTGCTCACGCTGACCTCAGCTATGAGAGTGAGCGAACTGTGCGCCCTGTCGGTTCACCCTAGCTGTTTCGTGGTGACCACAGCGGGGCTACTCTCAGACCGCCTGACTGATTTTTATAACTATCAGATTTATAGTTTCTAACCCTCTGACACTGCAGAGATCCAACAGGACACTCATATAAGTCAAGAAAGCCATGATCCTGTAAAAGGCCACAAGGCTGCGAAATGTCAGTTTTATTCCTTTTCAGTGTCTAATACAGATATCCAGCGTCCATTGTTGGCTTTCATCGTACTCTTCCAATATCAAACTAACAAGTGGCAGTTTTTGCTCTGAGCAAAATATTGTGAGGTTTATTTGAGTGATATTCCTGTCTGCTAACATCAGTGTTGAGATGAATATTAAAAGAAAAAACAAGAATTTAACTTAGATATGACAAGAATTAATTATCATCTATTATGCATGCTATTGTTATGCTAATATGTATCAAACCTGCTTTGACCCCTGAAGTGATGAAATGTATGGAAATAACTATGGTGAGCAACCTGCAGTCTGAGGAAGGCCCACAGTTAGACCCATACCAATTTGCATACAGACACCACAGAGGAACTGATGATGTAATCACTAGTATAGTGCACATGGTCACTAAACACCTGGAGAATCCTAGGGCCTATGACAGACTATTGTTTGTTGATTTTAGTTCAGCATGTAACATTTAATAACCCCATATATTACTTAAAGGATATGGATTTCTAGTTGTTTTGGACACTTATATCTCCAAATTGGGGTTTAATGATGATATAAGTAGCCAGAGACCATTTTCAGTGTGTGCTAGAGCCGAATGATTTTAATGTCTACACTTGAAATCTGTGTGGAATAGCTCACCATGGTGTAGAAGAGCAGAGAAGGTCAGATACCATTAAATAGCAGCGCCAAGTGGGAATATTTCAGTAATGAATGAATGGAACATCTCCTCATTTTTGTAGAGATCTTATAGAGTCAGTATGCTTCAACTGAGGTGTTTGTCAGATGGTCAAACAGTATTTGAAACCACTGGGTTGCAACTTTCCAAAATTGGTCATGCCAACTTAATGCTACTGGCCAGTGATGCAGAAGTGAGAAAGTATGTAAAACACCATAAATTCTTTCAAGGAGAGATTGTTTGAAAGTGTGCCCCATTATCCCCAAGATAATCTCAGCTAGCCCCTCCAGGTTTTCACCAAAGGTTGAGTGTGTTTGTTTTGAACAGCTATAAAAACTTTGACACACTGTACAAACTATTGTTTGTTTAAAGCATAGCCCTGATTTCAGTGCATTAATCTCAGATGGTGGTGATGCAAATGAACACTCTTTAAAACACAAAGGTGTTGGGCCTCAGACCATGAGGTCACAGAGAGATTGCCTACATGTAACCTGTGAGGCCTGACCACGAGGTGCTTGTTCCTTTGTTTCACCCGAGACAAAGGAATAGCGCCAAAAGTGCTGCTTAGACAATGGGAGTCCATTGCAAACTCCATTTCCGAGGATGCTTTGCGATTTTCACACCTCAGCAGGGAGCAGTCAACATACAGTCTCATTGGCGGAGACGCTCCTGCACAGCGGAGCGTCCTGATGATGCACACGCCTTTCCCGTGTCACTGAGCTGGGGGTAACTCCTGTTCCTCTGTGAGTCAGCTGACTAAAGGGGGTACCCCACGCACGTGATTTCCCCTCATCGAAGACTCCCCTCGCCGGACGAGACGAGACTTCGCCCGTGTTCACCCGAACACATTCCCAGGTCCGAGAGAGACTGCTTCTGCAACCAGCGTCCTCAAATTCCCTCGAAGGAATTAACGCTTCTTCACCGAGTCGACTCTGCTGTTCTCGCCGCCACGCTGCCGAGAGCCAGCTGCCGTGTTTTTCGCTGACCGTGCGAGAACGGCCACCGTCTGCATCTGAGCCCAGCACAAAGCTGGACATAACGATGGATTACACACACACCCTGCTCGCTTTCTGAAGCGACCAAGTAAGAGGCATAGGTCTGGGCAGAGGCAGTGTTAATTGTGTGTTCTTATCAGCATTAGTTGTTGTTGTTTAGCATTCAGCTCTTAGCTTTTGCTATTGTTTTGTTGTGTTGTTGACGGACCGCCGAGTCCATTTTTCTCTGTTTACTCTTAGGAGTATTTTAAGTTTGCTGCCTGTTTAGTTGTGTTCACCATGCTAGACTGTTTTGTGTTTGTCCCGCTCGGGACTACCGCTGTGTTTGTGCCATCGTGAGTCAGAAAGTAAGTTGCTTTGTCGATTAGAAACCAGACAACGTGCGTTACAGACTGCCGTCCATACGCAAACTGTCTGTGGACAAAGCCGCTTCTCTTCCTCTCACGATCGCTTTCTCTCCTTCTTCCATCTCTTCTGACTAACACATACACGCGCGCACACACACCCATACACGCACCGACATCTTTTGCACATCTGATGGTCAGATAACGTCGGACAAAGTTTCACTTTGTCTTTCCTTATCCACCATCAGACACGTGTGTTTTTCACAGAAGTGGGTGAGTGCGAGATGCCGTCCACCAGACGGCGCCGTCTTGCTTCTGTCTAACCAAAACACCGCCACATTTCTGCCATCCGGTTCTCGCGCGACATGACTTCCTCCCATAGTCACGTCCGCATCGCAGACCGACGACGTCATCACGTCAGGCCCCGTCACCATCTTGTCACACGCACGCTCACACACACACACACACACACACACACAAGCACGCACATGCATTCCCCTGCATGTGTCCAACACTGTACATAGCTGTTGTGTTTGTTTGGTAGGATTAGATTTTAGGATAGTTGTTTATTGAATGAAGCATTTGTTAACTGTTAATTTTGCTAAGTTTAATAAACACTGTTATATCTTTAAAGAGAAGTTCTTTTGTCATTATTATGTGTAATATTGTGAAAAGTGGCTGATTGAAGGAGTCAGAGCTCGAATTCACCCTTCTTTGTTCATCCTTGAATGTTGATATCTCTCAGATATTAACATTCTAGATGAACTCCCATTTATGAGACTACCTTGTTTGGTTATTGGTCCCGGTTTCCGGGTGGTGCCCCGTATTTGTTAATTCATATTAATAATTCTATTAATTGTCATAATTAGTTAATTATCCTTGATAATTGATTATTGCCAATAATCAACTGTGTTCCTCACAGATCCAACAGTTGGTGCCCGAATTATTGATTAAGGTTAACAATATCTTATTTTCATAATTATCTATCCAAATTACACACCGAGTTTCATTTTACTTTGTTTTTATATGACAACATGCCCAAATAACTTCATTTTATGTCAATAATATCCCATCATTGTCTGTGTAGTGTTGTGTACTTGTAGATTTATTACTCTAGTAGCCTATATGAAACACATCAGCAATATCCCAGTCCATCAGTGTTGCATCCATCTGGGATAGTGTGCTATTTATACTACTACAGTTTATGATACGCACTGTTTTTGTTTTGCAGGTGGTTCACAGGGATAGACACTGAGAGGCACCCTGTCCTTTCACTGGAGACGGAGAAAGATGACATCAGTCAACCCTTGTGTGTTCAGTCTCCTAAAGAAACTAATGGGCTTTTGAATGGGACAGCGAACCCTCTCACCCACCCATACAATCAGTCTGTTAGCCGCACTTTACAGTTACTCACTGAGTTAGTCTTGGTTACTCATAGTGACTCAGTCACTTTCTCAGTCAGTCATTCGCTCATTACAAACTTTTATATAAACACACACTTGGACAGTCTGGTTACAACTTGCATTAGTGGGACATTAATTAGGGCTTTTTTAATGGAAAATGCCAATTTTCAGGCACTGATATAAGATGCAGTTATTTGGTTACAATAATGTGGTGAGCATTAGTACATGGCAACGATTACAGATGTACTGTACCAAACCATCAGATTCTTCGGCTACAGACATACACCCACTAAAGCTGTCCCATTGTTCTTTAACCATATCATTTTTCCAGTTCAGTCTTCCCAGCATTTTTTGACATGCGACAGTTAGAGGAGCATGTTGATATATTTTGTCACTTTAAATGACTTTTGAATGTTTAGCTACCTGAATAAACTCCATGCTTTGTTCTATTACTCTCTAATTGTGTACAAATGTTTAGCATCATTCATTTATAATGTTAATAAAGTGAGACGCAGTTTGAGAGAAACACTTTGAAGTTGTATAATTTGTCTTAACATTTGAAGTCACAATTCAAACGGCTGTTTATTCACTGTTGCTGTCTGAGTAATTATGTCAAGTAACAAGGTTTGTGGAAAAAAAAATTTAAACTCACCGTAGTCCTCACTGTTAGCAGTCAGTTAGTTAAACACAGTGGTCTGAACTGACGTTTCTACTGCGCTTATTTTATTGCTCTACTAGTGTCTTTGACAAAGCAAATCCACTCAACAGTGACATGTTCCATCTGTGGTTAAAGCATGTCTCAGGTTAAAAAAAAATGAATATATTCCCGCAGCCACCCATATCAAAATGCCCTTGCCATGGCGACACATCCTTCGCCATGACATACGATGCTGTATTTTAGGAACAATGGATGGGTCTACAGTCACGAAACTTGCCGCACATGTCTGGAGTGACACCAGTTAAAATCCTGGATAGGTGTTTTGCATAGGCGTGGCAACATGGCTCAACAGCGCCCCCTTGAAAAATTCAAAATTGTAGCCCCACCTTCCGGATTAACATAGAAAAATTCAATTCAGGAGGCACATGTTACATGTCAAGACGCACAAAAAAGCCTCTTTTCACATCTTTTTGGCCGTTTCGCATACCTCGTATTTTAACAAACTCCTCCTACAGAATTCATCGAAACGCCTTCGAAATCAGCGTGTGACATCTACGCTAGTGTATGATCAAAAGTTATCAAAAGATTTATCTATCGTTGAAGCGTCTGGGCGTGGCGTTGAGTTTTGATGTTTCGTCATGACAGACGAACAACAGCGACAACAAACAACAACACAGGGGAGCACAGGCTCTCGGGGCACCCGTCGAGGGCCCCGTGCCCCAAATTAAAAACATTGAAGAAATACTTTAAAATTACCTCATTTAATTCTGCAGCTGCTGTGAGGGTCGGAGGCAAAGTTGCCATTGTGTGTACATTGAAAAACATACAGGCAAAAACGTTCTATATCTATATAAAGTAAGCCCCATACATTTATGGGAAAAGCCTGTAAATATATTGGAGAGTTGCTTGTAATTACTGTCACATAATGTTTATATAAAGTAAACCCTATACAAAAATGGGAAAAACCTGTAAATATATTGGATAGTTGATTTTAATTACTGTCAAAAAATGTTTATATAATGTGTACCCCATACATTTATGGGAAAAGCCTGAAAATATATTGGAGAGCTGCTTGTAATTATTGTTAAATAATGTTTATATAAAGTTAACCTCATACATTTATGGGGAAATGTATGTAGATATATTTGACAGTTGCTTTTAAATAAGATCAAATAATGTTTATATAAAGTAAACCCAATACATTTATGGGAAAAGCCTGTAAATATATTGGAATTACTGTCAAATAATGTTTATATCAGGTAATCATTATTAAAATTATGTTTTTGTAAACTATTATCACATGATCTTATTTTTTTGTACAGTATAAAACCAACATTTACCAGGGATCTACTGTAAATAGATTGGATAATCACATGAAATAAAAGCTTAAAGCTCTCAAGATACCGTTAATGGGTGTTAAAGGAGGGTAATTTGAATGTAATTTTACATAATTTTTCTGCGTTTTACATCCAGAAATCTGTACTTTGATGGGGAGTTCTTGTGGATGGATTATATAATCCTATGAATTTACCAAAGATTACTGTATGAAAACAAGAGTCTTCATTTAAATTTGGTCATTTTAAGGTAGTTCTGCAATCTTTTTCATTTTTTGTGCAGATTTATACATTTGTGTAACATTCTAGCAATGTTTTATAATGACATTTTCTTTTTATTTTATAATGGTTGGACTGTAAAAATGTAGAAAATGTCCAAAGTAAATATCCTTATTTTTAAAATAAATCTCTGTAGAATAACTAAAGGTTTTTTACTGTTATTTGACGGTAAGTGTTTGGCAACTTTTGCTTCCAGACTTTTTACCATTTTTACCTTCTTTTTTTTTTTTTTTTTTTTTTTTTTTTTTTACAGTGTAGTAACAATCAAATAATAATCTGTCCTGGCTGATCCCAGTCAAACTAATATTCACAGCATCACATTTAGTAGCAACTCATCATTAAGACCTTTGGGGGACAATGTCTGTAATGTGAAGATCCAAAAAGCTTCACGTCTATTCAGTAACAGGTCATGGTCATCACCTCTAGGTGGCACCTTTACCTTCTCCATACCATAAAATCATGAGGAAGAGATGTCATGCTTTGTATCATTAAAGCGCAAAGCAACAAGATAATCATGCTCATTTCTACGTATCGCACTGTTGTGTTTGTTGATGCGTTGCTTCAGTTTTCTAGTGGTTTTACCTACAGATGATAAAGAACCATAAACTAAAAAACTAAATGTTGCTTTAAAGAGCCACTGGGTTCAACAACCTCAGGGAGTTGGTGTGTGTATGTGTGTGTGTGTGTGCATGGGTGTGCATGGGTGTGCATGACGTCATTGTTGGGGTATCCTGAACAAATGTGAACTACCACCACTGTATCCTTGTACAGATGTTCATATAATGTCCATTCCTGTTAAACTTGAAAGGAAATACATAGGCATTAACTTAATAAAAGATGTAAATAAAAGGGAAACAGGGATTTTTTTCATATTCACTGTCTTTTCATGAATATTGTTTAAGTCATTGGCTTGTGAGAGACCTTTCCATTTTCGGGCAAAACGTATTGTCCAAAGCTGAGCATCAAAAGGGCCAACTTGGTAATATACAACAAAAAACATTATATTAATGTACTATTGGATGATATTTACCCATAATTTTACTCCATGTGGCTCCACCTTGTGGAACAACAGAACAGTTACAATCAGTTTTTGTCACTGACCTGATGGATGACTGGGGCTTCTTCTTTCAATTTAATAACTTAAAAGAAAAATTTGATTTACAATGTTCTTACAGGGAATTCAGCTGAATATACAAAACAATACCACTCCCCCGGTGCAACAGATTCAAAACACTCTCATTAAAATGAACAGATGTCAGTCATACCAGATTTATATATTGGCCAAATGCACATCAGTGATAGGAAGTGTAATTTTTTTTCATGATTATACAAGAGACATAAATATCAGAATAAGTGACAATAATTTGAAATTCACAGATAAATATTCAAAATATATTAAATGGCCAATTTCTTCAAAGGCAAAAGAATTGCAGTACAAATTTATTAATAAATATTATTCAGCAGCAGAAACATTAAGAAGAAGATTTGGATTTGAGGTTGACCCCTGTCTGTCGTGAAGAACCTGAAACTATTGAACATCTCTTCTATTCATGTCCCGTGACATTTTGTCAGAATTTTGACAGAACATGAATAATTAACTACCTATTAAAATGGAAAATGTCACCTCTATTGACGCACACCAAATTCTAATATACAAGGATAACCTCGCCAAAGAAATATCTGATATGGTCAATATAATCATAATTATGGGTAAATATCACATTCATTCATGTAAATGTAAAAATCAGAAACCCTCACTAAGTTGTTTTAGAACTGAATTAAATAATTATTTTTCTTCTCCACTAATATAAGCTGATACACACTAGCCAATACAAAACATTTGTCATCTGGTGTTTTATAACCAAGACGGAATGGTTTTGGTTTTGTACTACTGATTCATTTAATCGGATCTGCCACCAATGGGTCGTCTGTGTGATTTGTCAATAGGGTGATGATTTGAGTTATAATAGTATGTTTGGATATATAGAGAAATCTAGTTTAGGACTGTTATATTGACTGCTAGAAGCCCTGCCCCAGAAGAAGCCCTGCCTTAATTACATTTTTTTCATATTGTACATGTATTAGTTTAATCTTTATTTTTTATTTATCTGTTTTTATTTATTGTCCATAGGCTATAGCCTCGCTGTTTCCGAATCTGTTTCTATTGTTTTGATTAATGCAAAACTAATATTCCTGCTAGAAACTGTAATAAACTGTATTGTTCTAAATAAAGTTAAAAACAAAAAAACTATCAAAAAAAAAACATTGTAGAAGAAGGAATTAAGGGCGTGAACGCTTTTTAAAGTGCGACGATTCGCGAACAAAAAGTTTTATTTTGTAGCTGACATGAAGCTTGATATTCCTCCTGTTCTGTGTTGACCTGTGGACATGGAGAAACTGACGGGGTGTTTTCTGTCGGTGCTGCTGCTGGCGGTGCTGAGCTCTTTAGCAGAAGATGCGTTTTTCAGGGAAGGTGGTGAGCTGCTGTTGAGGCCTTCTTTCTCTGGAGATATCACCAGCATCCTGTGGAAACACAACAACAATCTGGTGGCAGATTGGGTGAAAGGAATAGTTGAACTGCAGTATTACGGTGACTTTAAAAGCCGAACAACCCTGAACTCAACCACTGGAGATTTGGAGATCACAAACATGAGTCGAGCTGACAGCGGGGTGTATTCAGTGGAAATCAACAGCAAGGTTCAGCCTGAGCGCTACACTGCAAAACTGATCAAGGCAGTGCCACAGCCTGCTGTGTTGGTGAGACCGCTGATATGTAGGCTACCGCTGAATCGCAACAATGCACCCTGACCTGTGATGGAAACACAGTGGAGGCTGAACCTGTCATCTACAGCTGGAAGATGGGAGGAGGAGAGTGGATGGTTGGGGAGAAGGACAGGAGCATCACCAACGATGAGACAACACAAAGAGTTAAAACGTTCTCCTGCCTGATGAAGAACCCAATCAGTGAGAAAGAAAGTGACCCCAAACCCAACCCTTTCTTCAAAACAGAGCCTCCCCCGGCAGTCTTCGGATCTGTCCATGTCTAATCAGAAAAGGTGATGATGATGATGATGATGATGATGATGATGCAGCTTGAAATGGATGATCACCTTCATTTCCTGATGAAGATTAAAGCATGTCAGTACTCCAGTCAGGGAGAGGCAATGTGTTGTGTTTAGCAGTTAAACATGAAAACAAGATTTCTCTCTTTTTTATTGCTTTTTAAAACAGTGTTGTATATCTGTATGTATATTTTTTGCTACTTGACACTTCTTCTTCACCACATTTCAGATCAGTTTTCCATATTTCCATCAATATTATTCATTTTTTTCTTTCTTTATTTGTGACACAATTGATCAAAGTGAGCCTGTAAAAGAAAAGTATAAAAGGATCATAGAAATGACTGTTTTCATGATGAATCTAATGGAAATTTTGTTTTGAGTTTGGATGTTTTTTGTTTTTTTTTAAGCATTTATTTTTGTTTTTGATATATTTTATATTTTAACTGTCAGAACAGGCATGGAACCGTATAATATGGAATGAATATTTCTAACATTAATAAAATACTTATTTGCAAAATATTGAATAAAAAGAAAATACTCTGCTTTGAATAATAATTTGTGTATTTTTATGTTTGTTTATTTCAACCATCTATCAGACAGAGTTCAGTCTTCAAACAAACATGAATCTGGATCAGTCTGGATTATCATCATCAACAAGGTTATTCTGTTTTTGGGCATTTTTGCCTTTAATCGATAGCTGATATTGAAGAAACTGACAGGATATTAGACATTAGAAAATGAATCAAATGTTTCTTGTGATGTTTTATATGCCATCATGTTGTCTTGTGTGTACCAATGCCTATACATCCATACAGAAGACACTGTTCACTGTTTTACTTCACTGACTAGTTGAATAATTCAGCTTTAATGCAGGCGCTCTATAAAGCAGACGACTCACATGCCTCACACAAAGAAGACACAGCAGCTAATATAGAAGTCTAGAAAATCTTTAAAAAAATCAAAGTTGATTGATTGGAGAGGTTGTTATGAATTCAGAAATACTCTGTGGTGGTGGAAAGTAACCAAGTGCTTACTGATGTATTGTAGTTAGGCTGCAGCAGTTCTGACAAACTTTTCTTCCACTTCAATGCTACTTTATACTGTATTTATACTTAATTTGTATACTACATAATAGCAAATATACTTAAGTTTGAGTAAACTTTAGTTACGTTGCAGATTATGTTTGTACATTGAAAGCATATATAATGAGCCTCCAAGACATGATTCATAGATTAAACTAACTAACCCCCATCTTATAATCAGTCATCTGTAAAGCACTTTGAATTGCACTAACTTGTATGAAAGGTGCTATACAAATTAAAATTTGATTGATTGACTTTTACTTCAAGTAGATTTTGCTGATAAAACTTCTGTACTTCGACCACTAAAGTTAGCAGTAAAAGCAGTAAAATAGTTTTACAATGTAAACTTATACATACACGTACAACTTATACTTCAGTAAAGATACTGAATACTTCCTCCACTACCAGTCCTGCATTTAACATCCTACTACAGTAAAAGTACATAAGTATTATGAGCTTGATGTAGTTAAAGTATTGCAGTAAAAGTAGTGGTTTGGTCCCTCTGACTGATATATTATTATATATGACATCATTAGATTATTAATAGTGAAGCATCAGTGTTAGAGCAGCATGTTACTGTTGTAGCTGCTGGAGGTGGAGCTAGTTTACACTACTTTATATACAGTTAGCTAGTTTAGTCCAGTGGTTCCCAACCTAGGGGTCGGGCCCCTCCGAAGGGTCAGCAGATAAATCTGAGGGGTGGTGAGATGATTAATGGGAGAGGAAAGAAGAAAAAACAAAGTTCTGATACACAAATCTGTTTTCAGTTTTTGGACTTTTTCTCTAATCTTTGATTTTTGCTGAAATATTGGATCATTTGAACATTTATTGAAATGAAAGCATGTGAGAAGTTTAGAGGGAAAAATCACTATTTGGTGGAGCTGTTAACAACTCATAGACATGTGAAATGTGACCCTGACTACACACTGCTTTTTGTAAGACGTCAAAAGCCAAAAAGGTTGGAAACCACTGGTTTCATCTTTAACAATGTGTTGTATTTTAAAAGCTTGTTATATTATCCATTGTGTCAAATCTTCATCTGAAAAGTAACTAAAGCTGTCAAATAAATGTAGTGGAGTAGAAAGTACAATATTTCCCTCTGAAATGTAGAAAGTAGCATCACATGGAAATACTCAAGTAAAGTACAAATACCTCAAAACTGTAGTGGACAGGTTCACAATTTTTTGTCTTTGTTAAACCAGCAGTCAGGTGACCATATGAGCAGTGAAAGAGGTTTTCCTGTAATCATTCCTCCTGTTCATACTGGATATTAAAAGATCCTTCAAATGTGTTTTCAATGTTAGTGATGGAGGCGCAAAATCCACAGTGTGTCCACACAGTCATTTAAAAGTCTGTGTGAAGCTTCTATTCAGCTTCAGCAGTCTGAGTTAGTCATATCAAGTGGATATCTGACACATTTACAGTCTTTTTAGCATCAAATTCCCTCTTTGTGTTTCCCCGGACAGTGTTTCCCTGTTGAGCTGCAGGTGGAAGTATAGTAACAAAAAGAGGGACTTTGGTACTAAAAGGACTGTAATGTTGAAAGATATCTACTTGATTTGACTCATTTGGACGCTGAAGCTTCATATTAGCTTCAGATAAACTTTTTAATACATTTTTGCACAGAAGCAGGACTGTGGATTTTTCCCCCACCTCCTACATTGTAAGTGCATTATGAAGAGATCTTCTAATGCTCAGTATTTTTTATTTATCACATTTATTTGCAAGGTAGCAAGTACAAGGAACTCAATGTGGGCTACACGTCAACAGAAAAAGCAATAAACAATAACAGTGTAAGAAAGAGAGGGACAGTAATTTACAAAGATTCTGTGTAGTGGGGGGGACTATGTGCTCACATATTGACATGATAAAAGCTATGTGTGTGAAAAAAGCTGAATATAAATAGAGGCATAACTACCAATGTAGATATAGATATAAATTTGAGTGTAAATAAACTATGTGTGTATTAACAGGATATACTATATGTACAGTTACAGTATGAACATGCAAGAAAAACCTGTTTCAGTGTTAATTTGAGCTCCTGATTGTTATTTTAAGACAGACCTGGAAAAACTGTGAACCGTCCTTAAAGGACAGTCCTTTTATAAAATGTCTTTTCCACCGCAGCTTAGTTTTTTTAAGGGTTCAACGAGGTCAGGACTCCCTAAAGCAGTTACACGGCGCGGCCTGCGCGTGTCGCTGTAAACCGTTCATCCAATCAAAACATTTTATTTATTTATTATTATTATTGTTATATTCATTTATTCATTCACTTATCTGTATTTTGTTTCTTTTTATGTTTTCTATTATTTTTTTCTTGTATCTATTGATATTTTTGTTTTGTTTTTTTGTTCTTATTTTTAAGCGAATCAAAACACAGCGAGTTGGGGGGTGACGTCATTGTTGGGGTATTTTCAAGATGGCGCTGGACCGTGGCCGGAGTGCCGCTGCAGCAGCCAGCTAAACATTAACGGATTTAATTAATCTTCTCCCAGGCACGGAGACGTTAACTCTGCAAGACACAGAGGAAAAATATCTTTACTCCAGAAACCAGAAGAGGAAATGTTACATTCGGCGAGTGTCAGGTAACGCTGGAGTGTCCCTGGCTAAAATGGTAGCCCCTTCCTCCGAGAACAACGAGACCTGCTGCGGAGCTCGGCCGACGGAGGAGGTTACGCCCGGGGCCGAGTCTCGTCTGGTGGATTGAGGTGTCATGGAGACGACGGGGGAGAACGGAGGGTCGTTTGCCGTCGACTTAAACGAGAACGAAGAAGAAGAAGGAGGAGGAGGAGGAGGAAGAGGAGCTGGTCACACATCTTACACCGCACTTAAAGACCGCGGCAGAGCGCTGCTGGCCGGTGTCAGCGGGGGTCAGGAGGCGGGGAAGGGTCGTGTTTACGTGAGCGGTAATGTTAACGGGAGGAATGTAAACAGAGACGGCCCGGTACAACAGAGAGAGATCGTGTTGGATCTGGTGTCGGCGGAGAAGTTCCTCCCCGCACGGTTGGCTGACAGCGGCGAGCATCGCGGCCTGAACGGATTCACTGAGGCACTCGGTGAGGAGCAGCCGGGGATGGTCGGCCAGGAGGAGCCGGAGGAGCCGGGGATCGTCGGCCGGGAGGAGCCGGGGATCGTCGTGGATCCGGTTATCAGGGAGAGCGAAGGGGAAACCCCGGGAGAAGAGGCGACGGACGGTGGCGCAGTTACCGGCTGTATCCGTACTTCTCTCCCCGTTGGCCGGCTATCCAGCACGGGAAAACACCAGCAAAACTGCGCTTGCACCGCAGCCGCGGCTCCAGACGTAAACATGCTCAACGGGGGTGTTGACAGGCCGCGGCACGGAGGTCCCGAAGCGGATATCGCTTACTGTAAACAGACTGGGGTGTTTTCTAGCCCCGTGCTGGGCCACAGACTCGGTTTATGCGACGTGGACGGCGAGGAAGTGAAAATAGCCAACGGTGGTTTACACATTGTCAGCACCACCAGAGCAACATGTGACCGGCCTGAGTCGGACTATTCCCCCGAAAACATTCATTTCGACCTGGGGGCAAGGCAAGAAAACTGTAGCGGGAGTTTGGCCTCTCAGTGCCCGTGGCAGGATGCGCCTGCTGCGGCAGAGCTCCCTCACTCCCTCGCCCCCTCCGAGGACTCCCCCACCCCGGGATCAAGTGCCAAACTCCCCTCTCCCTGCCCGTCTCCCTCCTCCAACCTGAGCGGTGACAGCCCGCTCTCTGAGCCCATTACCAGGGATGAGGAGGAGGGTTTCAGTGACCTCAGTTTACCGGTTAGGCCGCACAGTTTGAGGACTACCCCCAACCTCGCCGTGTCCCTCAGCTGTGATGCCACCCCGCTGTCCCCCGACGAGGAGGGGGGATTTTATTTTGGAGACGAGGGGTACGAGGAGGACCTTCGGAGCGTTTTGGACGCGGGTCGCAGGCAGAGCGCCCCGGACAAACTGCCAGACCTGACCGGGCAGACAGACAGCTCGGACTCCAAGCTGATGCCAAAGAGGTTCGGCATCGCAGATTTCTTCACCAGGTAAATTATTTTGGGGTGTTATGAAACGATCTCTCTCTCTCTCTCTCTCTCTCTCTCTCTCTCTCTCTCTCTCTCTCTCTCTCTCTCTCTCTCTCTCTCTGAGACACACAAACACACACATGCAGGAGCAGAACATGTCAATACACAATCAGTGATATGGTGAATATAAAAAAGCCCAAAGCTGTCAGCAAACCAAACAACCACCAACATGAACCCAAACATACTCAACGGACCTGATTTTCTTTGACTGCTCAAATGTATTAAGAATTTACTACATAAAAATATGAGATCCTCATGTCTATATATATATTTTTCCCGGCATTCTCAGTCAGATTGGCCGGCCAAAACATCTACAGTGTGGGATTTATTTGGAAGCTTTCAGTCTGAAAATATAAAACACTTGCACACCACATACTGGAGCTGCAAGTCACAATTATTTCCATCATCATTTAAAATGAAATGACCATCTGACCAGCAGCAAAAATACAAACAGAAATACACAAATGATGAGTTTCATAATGACGGAGACAAACAGGCTAATCTTATATATATACACACCTTTATTTAGAGTTGTAAAGAACACACTGAGGAGGAGTACTCTTTTACAGCAGACAACATTAAAAAAACAAAACATCATGTTTAAGTATTAATCAAAACATCAACATACTATTCAAGAGCAACACTGCTAAGACATAAACAACTGCTATTATCCAATGAGGGTTGAATCGAGAGTTGAATTCTTCTTGGAAAAATGACTTAAAAGTAGAAGAAGTTGTGACCTCATATTCTTGCCTCGCTCTTACTGCCACCAGGCAGCCTCCCTCCTACACCATAAACAAGGATGTAAACTATCATTACTTTGCAGGACAGGTCAATCCCACCGCCGTAAAACTAGCTTGACATCGGACTCTCCATATTAATAAAATGTCTGTTGGACGGGCTTCAGCGGGTCTGAATGTTTGTACCGTTTCCTCGAGCCCAAGCCAGTCCTCTTGTTCTTTGCCCTACAAGTCACCTCGCCTCCAGCTGGTCAACAGAGTCCCGGGATCGGTCGAGTCCTTTTGGCCGCGCATTTCCATCTCCCACCTCAGCTCGTAACCTTCCTCCATCTGCTCCGGAGGTCATTAAATGAACACACCTCTAATGGGAGTGTAGAATCTGGCATCTGTTCGTCGTGCTGCTGTGTTGAAGAGCAGCCGGACAGCGTTTGCAAACGCGACAAATCGATTTCATTTGGAGATATTTGTGGTTGGATGAGAGATGAATTTAATCATGAATTAGTGATGGTCGGGTTAGGAGGTCGTTCGTAAGCCGGGGTTCAGGTTCTTCACATCCACTGTGGCACAAATAGAGCCGCAACTAATTATTCTTTTAATTATTTAAGGCACCCTGTGGAGCGTCTGACCTTTATGAAGCAGTTTTTCTCGAGTACACACATGCCCACGAGTGACACGATACACAGCCCAGCCAGATGTTTCACACTGATCTACAGGTGCCTGTAATGCAACAAGAAATGCAGCATTGTGTAGAGAAATGCAGTGAAGAAGAAGATTGTAAAAAAAAATCAGCTTTCTAGATGTTTTATGAAGAAGGAAATACATTCAACCTGACCTCAAAGGTACACACAGTGAGTTTGGTTAAACATAATTTTTCTGATATATTGCTTTATTTAGTCTACAGAATTATTAAAAATAGTGAAAAATGCCCAATCACAGTTTCCCAGATGTCTTCAAATGTCTTGTTTTGTCCAACCAACAGTCCAGAGTCCAATGATACAGAACAGACACAAGCAGCAAATCCTCAAACTGGAGAAGCCGTCTGAGACCAGATGACGTTTTATATGTTTGCTTGATAAATGACATCGTCTGTTGACTAACTGATGAATAGACAAAGCTTTTAAGCACAAGTATGAATTGAACCTGTGACCTTCTGGTTGATAGATGGTCTGTGTGACTGCAGCACATCCCTGCTTTTCTTGCTAAACTGTGATTACTCAGAGGAGAGAGAGAGAGAGAGAGAGAAGACGGAGAGAGGTTTTGGCTGGTTTGGAAGGAGCGAGTGAGAATTTAAAAAGCACTGGGAATTTCCTGTTCCATTTAAAGGCAGCTGCGTACTGAAAAGAGAGCCTGCCGGACAGAAACACAGTGGCACACGTCGTCGTATGTAATCATGTGAACAATGGCTGTGTGCTGTTTGTTTGTACTTTTACTCTGATGAAAGTTAGAAGAAGTAAACCAGAAATAAATAACAAACAAATATACACTTACTGAGCACTTTATTAGGAACACCTGTGAAATCTGATGCAATCCAACACAACAGCTCTGCCATGAATACGACTTTCACAAAGCTTCTACATTTCCCCCCATCATGTATGTTAATGGAGTGGACAAAATATAAGAACACTTTTCAATATAATGCACTCCAGTAAACATAAAGTAGAATTATCACCTTTCTGACAATGTCAACAAGAGCTGAAAAAAGTAGAATTTATGGCAGAGCTGTTGTGTTGAATGGCATTAGTGTTCCTAATAAAGTGCTCGCTGAGTGTAAATATTTATATACATATACATACACACATGGTTCTTATAAATACTCAACATTACTGCCAATGTTCAACACAGCCTCCCAACCATTATGAGATGGTTTTCATGCCCAGTTACAGTGCAGCTTACATGAGCCTCATATTTTACCTGTAAGACTTGTTGTTCATCACCTGTGATGTTAAAAACATCAGATTTCAGAAATAAAAAGTTTGCACCCTGGTTTTAGCTCATTTATAAAACCCAAGCGCACCACGGAGGGTCTCTCCTGATGGGCTCCCGCTGTCTGCTGAAGAATCCATCACGTTGGACGGTAGAGGAGGTTGTAGTTGTAAATGGACTGTACTTGTGTAGCGCCTTTCTAATCTTCCGACCACTCAAAGCACTTTTACACTACGAATCACATTCACACTCATTCATACGCTGAATGGGTACAGGAGCCATGCAAGGTCCCAACCTGCCCATCAGAGGAAATCTAATCATTCACAGAAATTCACACAGTTTGGAGTTCAGTATGTTGCCCAAGGACACATCGACATGCAGACTGGAGGAGCCAGGAATCGAACCGCCGATCTTCCGATTAGTGCCACAGCCGCCCCGGTAGTTTAGCTAGAAGTAAACTAGAAGTAGTTTAGCCGATTTTGCTAACGGAGCTGCGGGCTGTTGTGCTGTCCTCTATTTCCATCATCCCTCTATGTTTCCATTACAGTTAAGTATTTAAGTTTACAGTCTGTCAGGCTGCGTTACTCTGTGTGTGATGACGTTGCTAAAAAAAAAAAGGCAACGATTCGACTGACAGAATGCACGTAGACCTTCTCGACTGATGCATGGATTCATAAAATGAGATAAACTGAACGTTATGATCTTAATTAAGGAAGGATTTACTGCAGGACTATTTAACTACACCTCATAAACTGGCAAGTGGGTGCATGTTGTCTGACATTTTCCAGCTAGTAAGGTTTCTCCAGACTGTTGAACTAAAATCTAACAATGGAAACAAGTTTTTTATATCCAAAACTGTGAATAATCAGATTACTACATGCACCTGTAGCATTTTGTCACAAACATGTGTCCTTTTGTTGATACAAACCTCCAAACTTTGCTTCCACAACAACACGTCTTCTCCTTCAACAGTGGAGGGACAGAGACGCTGTGTGTTAACTCCATATTTAATATCAGTTTCTGTTATTACAGAGGGATTAAGGAGGACGTTAGCTGACTGAACTGACCGTTTTGACATACATCTGCATCTTTTCATAGCAACACAGAGCTGCAGTCTGGGACCTATAGCTCAGTAACAGCCTGCATGTTAATCGTGCCCCAGTTACGTATACGTGCAGTAAAGTGATACAGCAGGGCTCGGTGAGCATCGACTCAGTGTAGCCTGTTTCCTCGGGGCTTATAGCTCACATTCACCGCTCCCTCTGCTCTTCTTCTTTCTATTTCTGAAGCCGATTCAAACACAGTTTCACCTCTGCACAGCTGCCGTGATGCAGCAGAGATGTTGTGACCGTCTCACTTCCTGAAAAGTTTACATTTTAGAGACGGATCGAGTTTGAGCCACGTTCACAGGTTGTCAGACAAAGATGTTCTGATCAGTTTGACGTCTGAGGTTGGATATAAGGTGTTTTTCACTGTGTCGCTTACGATGCAGCATTGTTTTATATTTCCGTTTCCTCAAATAATAAACTTTCCTAAAACAAATAGTAAGTAAAGAAAGTAAAGAAAGGATTCACAGTCAGTTTAAAATATGAACAAAACAATGACATGTAAGCAGGGCTACAACTAATGACTGTTTTCATTATTGTTGATTACTTTTCTGATGAATTGATTAGTTGTTTGGTCTTTAAAACATCAGAAAATGGTCGATCGCTGTCTCCCAAAGTCCACGATGACGTTGTCAAATGTCTTGTTTTGTCCACAACCCAAAGATATTCAGTTTACTGTCACAGAGGACTAAAGAAACCAGAAAATATTCACATTTAAGAAGCTGGAATCAGAGAATTTGGACATTTTTTCTTCTAAAAAAATGATTCAAAACGATTTATCGATTTATCAAAATAATTGTTCTGTTTATCCGCTAACCGAAAACTCAAAGATATCCAGTTTACCATCATAAACGACACACAAGCATCAAAATCTCACATTTGAAAAAGCAAATGTTTGGTATTTTAAGTTGAACAATGACTGAAACGATTCATTGATCATCACAATCGTTGACTTTCTGTCGACTAATCGCTGCAGCTTTAAGGACATTACTGCACATCATCATAACAACTGAAACTAACTTATTTTAATGCCGCTAGTTCTCCTGCTACTATTTATAAGACCTTCACCTTTCTTATGAGTACATGATTGCAGGGCAGGAATTATACCACGGCCAAACGGCCAGCGCTCTGGATGCCCCGGAGCGTGGCCGTAATGCCCCTTCTAAAATTAACTACCCGCGCTGCCAGTTTGGCTTGCCCTGTGATTGTAACTTTTTTTTTTCATCTGACCTTGTTTTCCACTAGATTTGTGCTCTTGGAGGCCAAAAATACTTCAGACTGCTGTTACAGAGTGTGGTGTCAGGCTTGTGGCTCATAGTGGAGACCAGAAACAAGGTTTATGTGTGGTTGAATGTCTGTGTGGCTCAGACAGACACCAGTAAGCACACGCAGCCTGGTCAGGAGTCGAGCGGGTTGGTTGAGTAGATCAAAGCGGCAGCGGCGACGGCCCGGAGGTCGACAGGTCGGCTGGTCACCGACGGGGGCCGTTGGTTCAAACCTCAGAAGCTGCTTTTACAACCACAGCAGCTTTCATCTCTGCTACATCCAGAAACACAACACAACAGCCTGCAGACAAACAAAATGCATATTTACAAGCTAGTCATAAGCTTCAGGACATGTTGAAAAGTTAACCCTTTGAACCCTGCAGTAGGCTTTCAGGCCCTTTATATACAGGCTTTTAGATCGATTTTAGTTTTGTGCAATTTAAAATAGTTTGCCTTTAAGTCCACAGATTTTCAACACAGGGAAAATATCTAAAACAACATTCTGAGTCTTTATTGTTTTATTATTATTTATTTATTATTATGGTGCAAATAGAAAAAAAGATCATGTCAATGGATTTTGTCATTCTTTGTCCTTTTATTCTGGATAATCTGGTTTGAAGTTTTGGAACTACTGTTCCCATAAGGATTTGGGGGATAAAGGCAGGAAGTAATGTTGCCACGGAGTCCGTGTGAGTTTCTTTCATGGATGTATAATAAGAGCTGGATAGGGCGCCGCCGCTCTGCCTTGCGGCCAATTTTTCCCAGTGGCCACTCGCGGTATTGCAGCGAAAAATCCCCCTGCAGCACCAAAAAGGATTCCCCCCCCATAGACCACCACTGTAAAGGAGACGTCTGTAAACTGTTGACAGGACACCTCGAACTGCAAACAACGTCAATTATGACTCTTTCTATTATGAACTTTTGATTCATGGAGGTTTTATGTTTGTAAAACTTTCCTCGAGCCGAGAAAAGCGATTTAAAAAATCTGTGACGTCATCACAATGTAAAGTCTATGGGCGGGGCCGGCGGGGGAAACGCTACTGCGTACATTCAGTGGGCCGCACAACGCGGAAGCAAACCAGGAAGCTAGAAACTGTTTTTGGCGTATGCGCCAGACGAGCAATTCCCATAGGACTGAATGGGCGCCATTTTTAGTCCGGTATCCATCTCTTATAACACATCCATGGTTTCTTTAGCCGGTATTATGGATGTATTAAGGAGAACTGCTCCTGATTAGTTGTTTGGTCCATATAATGTCAGAAAATGCCTGTTTATAAATTCCCACAGCCCAAGGTGACGACTTCAGATGTCTTGTTTTGTCCGACCAACAGTCCACAACCCAAAAATATTCATATTCTCACATTTGACAAGTTGGAAACAGCAAATTTCGGGCGTTTTTGGTGACAAAAACAATTATTGAATCATTTTTCTGTTGATCGACTAATAGATGAATCGACTAATCGTTGCAGCTCTAATATAATTAGACCTAAAGAACATAAAAAGCCATAATTTGACATAATCTCTTAATAAATTTGAACTAAACTGGACACATTTGTTGTTTGCTGCTGAGTTGGATGATTCCTCAGGTTCTTAATAAACGATTCCAACATAAATAATGTCATGTAGTGTGACTCCTAGTGACTCCAATATCAGAATAAAGATGTAATGAGTTGAACAGCGACGTTACAGGCAGTGAAAAGTGAGTGCAAGTGTCAGAGCTGTAGCACCCTGACAACATTCCTGTGAAAGACGCACCAGGAAGTGAAAGAAGAAACTGGGAAGAGAAAACTATTGAAGAATTCAATGAAATACCAGCGCAGTTCAGAGCCAGAGGGGCATATTTTTTCTGTCATTACAGAAGCAATAAAATCTTGTCTGACCGGCAGGTGCAGGAAAATGTCTGTTTGTTAAATCTCCGCCTGGCTTTTGGTTTGGACGCGGGCCTCAGCAGCTGGCCCGAAAGTGGCTCAGAGGAAATCCAGACAGACGGGGGGAGGAACGCCAGGGAGAAAAACAGCACTGCTGGAAAGCCTCCACGCAAGCTGTTTGGTTCACAGCGAGAGCAGGGCAGAGACGTTCAGCTCCAATCCACACAGAACACAAATAAAACCAGGAATGCTGATTTATTTGAAGTCACCCTTCCACTTTTAAACATGTTCTCCTTCTTGTTCCTGCAGTTTGATGTTCTTCTTCTTCTTCTCTGTGCAGAATGATGTATGTGTTTGTTTTCACGTTCATCTTCTGAAGGAGGAATGACATCACAACTAGTTTGGAGCCAATCGTGGTTCAGTATAATATCTTTAAATATCTTGTTTTGTCTGGAAAAACAATCTAAAACCCAAAGATATTTAACTGTTCTGTTTGATAGACGTCTTAACGATTAATCAATTATCAGAATAGCTCGAATCAGCGTTTATTTTACACAGTTTTTCCATTAGAGCTGCAGCTAACAATTATTTTCCCTATTGATTAATAATAATACATTTTATTTATAGTGTTTTTCAAGGTAGTCAAAGACGTTTTTCATGAGCTAAAAGGATCCTAAAAAGCAACACTCTGCTGATTATTCTCCTGATTCAACATCTGTTTTATAAAATGTCAGAAAGCTTTTTAATAAATGGCCGTTATAGTTTCCTAAAGCCCGAGGTGATGTCATCAAATGTCTTGTTTTGTCCGACCACAAGTCCAAAATCCAAAGTTACTCAAATTACATTGATATAAATTGATCACCAAACCAATAAATGTAGCAATTTTACAAAACAAAACACGCAAAATCTTCCGTACTAGCATTTGGCTGTTGTTGTGTCAGCATTTTGTGACTGTTTCCAGGCTTCAAGGTTCAATTTATTCATCTGTAAAATGGTGGAAAATCCATCCCATCATAATCTTCCTCCATACAATGGATAAATTAGCAACACAATAAACTAAAACAATAGAAGGATTTCTTTAAAACCAGTTCCAGCTTCATCTGCACTGAGATTATTACAGAATGTGCACCAGTATCAGCGGTAATCTGTGGCGTAGTTGGTAGTTGTTCCTAATTCAAATGTTGTTGTTGCTGATCTGGAACAACATTACAGAACAGCAACGTTTTTCACTCAATCAGATTTTTGCCTTCAATACAAATTTGAAACTGTCAGAACTATTACCAGAGATTTATCCACGCAGAAAGCTTCGGTGTGATTTGCTAACGTTTGGAGTCATCAGCTGTGGTGTTTTTGGTTTAGAGCTGCAACTAACGATGTTATACAACTCAAAGATATTCAGTTTACTGTCATAAAGGACTAAAGAAACCTGAAAATGTTTCTTTTTTAAACGCACAATATGTAATTTCAGCCGCTAGGCGTCTCAATCAAAACAATAACAAAAGACGGAGTGTGATGACAGTGTGAAGTAGCAAAGGATCATGGGAGTTGTTGTCTTCGTTGTTAAGTAACCAGCTTCACCGGGATAGGATTACTCCAGTGTTCATCATTCAGGATGTTTTTACAAACAGACCCAGAGATTACAGGTAAAAACACTGGATAAAGCTGTTTCACCTAAAAAAAAAATCAGTGTTTCCCTGACGATGTTCAGCGACCACCGGACGTCCGGTACGGGCTGTTACCCGAGCTGCTGCTAACACTTGTTCGGTTTATTTCTCTGATAACTTAAGATCCAGACGTCCGATGACTAAAATCCTTCTTCCGGCTAAAAGATATAGTTAAAAACCACCTAAATTTATCATGAAAATGTGTCTTAAAACTGAATAAAAGTCCATTTATAACAGTTTGTATGGAACAACCACAACGCCGATGTATTATCTTGTATGTGTGTAAGTTACTCTTTGGTAGACGCCATTGTAGCGGACAAACACAGCGCCGCCGTATGCATCTGGTGCGTGTTTACTCTTTGGTAGAGGAGGTATGACGTCATCGACAGGCGACCAAATGAAACGGTCCGTTACTTTGATTAAATTACAGATTTCTCTGAGTTTGAAAATACACAACTCAACAACATATATAACACAGGTCTAGTTGTTTTTAGACATTTTAATGTGGAATAATTACATATTAGAGCTTTAAGTAGCTGGAATCAGAGACTCAAAACGGTTAACATCCATTAGCTTAAACACAATCAATGGTTGAGAATCAAATTGGCTCCGATCACCTCTCGTTAATTATTTACACACACACACTTCCTGCTCAGTGCACTTTGGGAATTAGGTTAGATCCTATCACATGTACCTCCAACCCCAAACACATACACACACACACACACTCACTTACACGCTCACATCTGTTACATTTCATTTGTTGCTTCTTTCCTGCTCTGTTAAATAAAAACAGCAGTGTGGATGTAATGTGGCTTTAATCTGCAGCTACAGGTTTGCTGTTCAGGTGTCTGGGAGAACAAAGCCGCTTCTGATCTGAGGAACGTTTAGATGTAACCGACACAAAGTGGAACATGGTGTTTTTTTTAATCTTTCTCATGCTGGAGTATAAATAGTGACAACATTACCTGTTGCATCTGACCTACAGACAGCGCTGGCAGCTCTTTTCTTTCTGTCCAACAGGCTGAAACATCTTTTTACTGTATTTAAGCCTGTCAGTTGTTTATAATACCCGCTTTTCTTTCGGAGGGATCAGGGCGTTGTCGAAGCTGCTGCTGTCGGAGGTTCAGAGTTCGATCCTCTGTGATTTCCAAGCTTTTGTTACCCACAATTACACTAAAAAGTCTGACGTCACGTAGAGAATCACTACTGTGAGTTAAAGAGAAACCAAACCAAACGGGCACTAAGTTTTGAATATCACTTCCTCTTTTCTATTTCTGGAGTTTCAGCAGAGCGACAGCAACCAGTGAGAAAGAAGATAAACAAAGTTCTGTTACAGCGTATCGATTTATGGTTTAACAATAAGGAAACTGGCAAATATTCATAGTTGAGAAGTCTGTTTGTCCAAAGATATTCAGTTTACCATCATAGAGGACTAAAGAAAGCAGAATATTCACATTCAAGTAGCTGGAACCAGAGAATTTGGACATTTTTTTCTTCAAAAAATGACTCAAAACGATTAATTTTGTTATAAATGAATCTGCCGATTATTTACTGGATTTAATCAATTAATCTTTTAGTCTATAAAATGTCAGAAAAAATGGAAAATGCCACCAGTTAACTTATTCAAGAGTGTTGATGATAACTTGTTCTTTCAACTGTCCATTGTGAGTGTAGTTAATGCTAACTTGGTGTTTTGAGTTTTACACATTAAACATTTTGCACTTTATGGTTAAAAGGTGCAATTTTGTTGTGAAATATCAAATACAAAACTAAAAACAAAGCCAACTGGTGAAAGGATCTGCATAACAACAAAATAATTCACTAAGATGATTTAATCAGGTACAAATGTGGATGAAAAGGTTCTGGTCAGACACACTCAACGACACACGAACACTTCAGAGAAGGAACCTGATCCTGCAGAGAAAGGAGGAATAATATTTGCTTTTCTATCTTTTCTCAGTGTTTTTTGCGTGTGTGTGTGTGTTTTCTCCACTTCCTTTTTTTTATAATTCATTCAGTTCCTCTCCCTCCTTCCTTCTTTCTCTTCCCTGCAGCTGACCAGCTGCTTTCTTCCACCGAAACGAATGTAAAACTGTTGATCTGGCAGCTTTTTTTTTTTTTTTTTTTCATCTAGCATCACTTCAGAAACTGCTGCGACTGCACGACTGCGTTCTGAATGATGATGAAGATTCATTCACCGTGTTACGTCTTCACTGTTTCTCTCCTCGGTTGTTTGAGGAGTTTAAATGTTTTTTCTGCAGTTTTTGCAAAAATCTCAATATTACTGGCTGGATCGGTTGATAAGAAAATGAATCTGTATTATCTTTTGCTTTTCTGTGTCTCAACATTAGTAAATTGTGTATATTTGAGTTTTGGACTGTTATATGAGTCCAATGGAGTCAATGGAGAAGATAATTGGCAGATAAATAATCATTATTTCTTCGTTGGAAACTGTGTCCTTCATATTTGTTTAGGGTGAAAGTTCATTCTTCTGCCTTTCACCACTGCTCATGGTCTTCCTCAGCAGAGCACAGTTGGCATCACATGACCTAAAGTTGAGTTGACTTGAGGTTAAAAGTAAAGCTTGTCAAGAGACAGAAAATTAATCTGCAACTATTTTGATAATCAAATAATCATTTTAGTCATTTTTAAGCAAAAATGTGCATTTTCAGCTTCTTAAATAAGATGATTTGATGCTTTTCTTCATCATTCATGATATTAAACTGAATATATTGAGGTTTTGGACTGTTGGTTGGGACAAAATAAGACGTCTTAAAACATCACAGGCTCTTAAAAATGGTCATTTTTCACTATTTTCTGACATTTTATTGACCAAACGATTAATCGAGAAAACAATCATCATATTAATTGATATGAAAAGTGCAGCCGTAGTTGGAAGCTCTGCCAAAAGCCAGTGAACGGACCTTAAGTCAAGATTTGTTTTTGGGTTTTTTTTGCGAACATCATATTTGTTGAATTTTAAGCTTCTGTTCTAAAGGTACTAATTGAATTTAGTGTCCATTTTCCTCATAAATACGACCAGATTATACTGTATAATGCTTCTCTAAGTAATTATAGTTCCATATCAGTTCCTTTCTGGTAAAATGAATCAGATTTTAACAGTGATGTAAAAACTCAGTTAAGTTGAACATTTCACTGAAGAACAGAAAGAAGCAAATAATGTTCCAGATGAATGTTCTGCTTAGTAACACACCAGTGGAGAAGTGCAGCCAGGTGATGCAGGACAGATGTCTCAGTCTCAGTCTTTCCTGCAGCATGTGGAAAGTTTTCCCGGATGAAAGTTTTCCGCTGGCCGCTGTTGAAAAGACACGTTTTGGATTTTTTGCTTTTATGTTTCGATTTTGCGGCTTCCTGTGTGGAGACGATTTCCTGCTGCGATCGTATCATCGACACCGGAATTTAATTTGGACAAACACGGACAACGTGCAGCTTCTCAGTGTGGACGGGACACTGCTGCACACGTTTGTGATTTAAAGCTGATCAGACAGGTTTTTACGTTAAACATTATCGATTCATCTTGAGCTGATTCATTAACTGACGATTAATTGATCGTTTCAGCTCTAATGAACATAAAGGTTCAACGTGAGCAGACAAACAGTAATAATAATAATAATAATAACTGTTCTCTCTGTCTCGCTTTCAGGAGCCTGTTTTCTAGGAAATCCAAAGAGCCAAAGGCGCCGTCCCATAATGCAACGGGGTGGCGACTGTTCGGCAAGACAGCAGCCAGAGAGGACGATGCGGCGAAAGACCCCTCCTCATCCTCCTCGTCCACGCAGCAGGTAGGCTCGCATCATCAGTCTCGGATCGACATGAAACTCTCCTGGTTGAGTCATCAGGATAAAAGATGAACAACAAAGGAGAGAAGTCAACTACGACTCCCATGATGCATTTCAACATCCAATCATTCAACAGTTTAATTAGATAAAACTACGGCACCTTGTTTTATTTCCAGTTGCAGCAACAAAGTGTTTCACACACCTCTGATTGGCTTATTAACCGTCGCACCAGCCGCTGAGGCTCATGGGTATTGTAGTATTTAGAGCTGTCAGTCAGCAAAAACATGATTTCTCATAAAAAAAAGAAAGTTGGAGATATTAAAGCTGATGGTGATATTAAAACCTGCAGTATTGTTGTGTTTTCCAGGAGACTTTGAACATAGAGAATATTATTAAAAGACAACTTTGAGATGGAAAATTTTCTGTGTAAAAGGCTGAAAAAGGATCATTATTATTACCAGCTGCAGCTGCTGCAGAATGAAGCGTTTTCTGTCCGTGCAGGGAGGAGTTTCCTTTATTTTCTAATAATGGAAACACATCAGATAAGAATCAGTCAGGTTTCGCAGTAACCAGGTCACTGCAGAGCACATTAAAGTGTTCTCTGGTTGTCTTTGTTAACCTGATTTCTTATGTAACGAGAGCTGCGACGATTAGTCCATGAAGGAAGTAATGCGTTAAAGTAGTGCATTAGTGAAATAATCAGCAACTATTTGTCATTTGTGAGGATTTGCTTTGTGTTCTCGGTCTGATGTGATAGTAAAGTGAATATCTTTGGATTTCAGACTGTTGATCAGACAAAACAGACCAGCTCTCTGGCATTTTATAAACCAAATGTTTAATCAAAAATACTTGTTAGTTGCAGCTTTAATGTGAACACAGTGAATTGAACCGTTTTGAATTCTCTGGATTCAGCTTCTCCAATGTGAGGATGTTCTGCTGTTCTCTCTTTTATGTAACCGTTAATCAAATATCTTTGGGTTTTGGTCTGTTGTTCGGATAAAACAAGATATTTAAAGATATCAGTGTGGATTATGGAAACGTTGCTGGTTAGATGCATCAGTCGAGGAGCTCCTGAGTCGACTCTCTCAACATGACAACATGACAGACTGTAAACTTTTACAGATTCTTGTCTCTAAATGACCTAAAATACAAAACTGTGATGGAAACAGAAGGACAGCACGACGCAGAGCGACTGTCTCCTGCTCAGACGCTCTCAGCTCCAGTGATGAAAGTTAGTTTTGGACGGAGGTCTACAGCACAGAGGAATACCATATATCAGGCTTTGGATGACATGAGATTTGTTGACAATAAGATAAATGTAGAAAATCACGTCCTTTAAAGACCAAAACATCAACCGATTAATTGGAAAAATACTCAGCGATAGTGGAAAATAAACATTAGTTGCAGCTGTAGAATAAATCATATCAAAGTACATGTTGAGTATGTTTGGTATTTATGTTTGTGTAGTTTTTTATAAGCAGTAGAATATGAAGTCCAGATGCTGCATCATGTTTCTGTGAGATCTGTTTGTTTGATTGGTTGATCTGATGATGATGTGTGTTTGACCGGCTGATGCTCCAGAGGCTAATGCTGTTAGCCTGCATCTGTTTACATACAACATGGTGGCTGGAACGAGACTGTAAAATGGATTTACTGTGTGTGTGTGTGTGTGTGTGTGGTCGCTAGGCAACTTCCACACACACTGCCTGCAGCTGAGGACACAGATAATTACCCCTCTTCACTCACTCACACACACACACTCAATCCTCCCCTCTATCCCCCACTTGATGCTGCTTTGAATAACACACACAGCTGTTCCTTTCCTGCCATTTAGAGCAGGTGGTATCTACACACACACACACACACACACACACACACACACACACACACGTTGCAGCAGCAGCTTCCAACTCTGGTTAAATTTAATCAGATGAGTTCTGATTTTCACATCAAACACTGAAAGCTGTCAGGCAGCAGCTGCGTCACACTCAAGAAGTTAATCGTCCCTCAAACCCTGGAAACCTTTACTTCCTGTCAGCATCCTGCTGAAGTTCCCTCGAGCAAGACGTCGGACCCCTGCTCTCTTTTGTACGAGCTGCCGTCGGTGTGACCTCTGAGGACACAGACCGAGAGCTTGACACCGGTAACCGTCTTGACAGCCGGCGGCTCTCTGTGCTCACATGATGGCAGCCGGAGTCAGATGATTCATCAGGAAAGGAGCTGGCCAGATGTGGTTTGGCTGCAGTTGGTTGACACGTCAAACTGTGGAGGAGGAAGAAGAAGAAGGAGGAGGAGGAGGAGGAGGGAGAAAAAGAGGGGGAGGAGCTCAGTTGAACTGTTTCCTCTGAATACAGTCTGTGCCACAATTAGCTCGTCTGCTCGGAGAGACAACCAGGGATTACCGGCAGGATGATCATCCTCATTACTCTGCAGTAATCTGTCATTTCAATCTCCATGATTTGAGGAGAAGAAAACAGTGACTCCTTGGCTAACATCTGCTATCAATCCTGTCCTGTGTGCGATATACAGGCGGTTTCGGGGGATCTGGGACTGACACCTCAGACCCTCTGAAAATCTCAAAATGGAAATATTAAGGTTTCATTTATCCACACAGTAAATCTACACCCTTGAAAAATCTGCCCAAATTGTACAAGTGAGATGTGGTCCAACAGATCCAGGATACTCAAAATGTTTTTTAACCCAACCAGACTCAGACGTGGTGTTTTACTGGGACGTTGAGCTTCCCAGAACCTGAACCCGTGTAGAGCTTCTTCCTTGCTTTTCCACTGTATTTTACAAGCTGTGAAAGTTCAACTGTAAATCATTAAAAAGGCGACAGCGGGAGCGGGCAGCGCTGCTTGTCTCAATATGTGCTCTCCATTGTTGCTCAAGTTTAAAAAGTCCTCACCAGTTTACTCACAGAGGACAAACGGTGTCACTGCCATGTCGTGTCTGTTGTAGTTTAGACGTGACGACACATTTCTGGAAGCTGGAACACATGGAAACATTCATCCATCATCATAAACTCTTTACAGAACGTTTGGAATATTTTTAGTAATATATCAAATTCATGAGGTAAAGATTCAGTGTTTTTTTTTTAAATGCTGCACTGAGCAAACTCTCCTGGTGCAGTTAAGTTGGAAATCACTGGGTCAGTCACATGATTTCATACATATGACTTTCACTTGAGAGTAAAACTGATGACAGAGCAGCAGCAGCAGCAGCAGCAGCAGCAGCGGTTGGATTTTCCAGTTTGAGAGTGAGAGCAGGAACTCTGTCTCCCTCTGCTGGTGACAGTCAGACACTAGATTATAAAAGGCTTGTTGTCCTACTGACCCACAGATGTCCTGCTCCTGTGAATGAACTGTTTATTGTGCAGTCACACACACACACACACACAGACCTCACATATACAAGTATACACTCACACATGGACACAAACATTGATATTCATCAGGCAGCGTATAGAGTCCACAGAAGCAGAGTTCACATCACGTACATGCTGCAGGTCAGAAAGAAACCAAGTACATTTACACAAGTACTTGAGTATTTCCATGTGATGCTACTTTATACTTCCACTCCACTACATTTCAGAGGGAAATATTGTACTTTGGTTGTATGCTTTCATTTCAATAAATGTTCAAATGATCCAATATTTCAGCAAAAATCAAAGATGAGAGAAAAAGTCCAAAAACTGAAAACAGATTTGTGTATCAGAACTTTGTTTTTTCTTCTTTCCTCTCCCATTAATCATCTCACCACCCCTCAGATTTATCTGCTGACCCTTTGGAGGGGCCCGACCCCTAGGTTGGGAACCACTGGACTAAACTAACTAACTGTATATAAAGTAGTGTAAACTAGCTCCACCTCCAGCAGCTACAACAGTAACATGCTGCTCTAACACTGATGCTTCACTATTAATAATCTAATGATGTCATATATAATAATATATCAGTCAGAGGGACCAAACCACTACTTTTACTGCAATACTTTAACTACATCAAGCTCATAATACTTATGTACTTTTACTGCAATACTTTAACTACATCAAGCTCATAATACTTATGTACTTTTACTGCAATACTTTAACTACATCAAGCTCATAATACTTATGTACTTTTACTGCAATACTTTAACTACATCAAGCTCATAATACTTATGTACTTTTACTGCAATACTTTAACTACATCAAGCTCAT
Source organism: Thunnus albacares (assembly GCF_914725855.1). Taxonomy (NCBI): domain Eukaryota; kingdom Metazoa; phylum Chordata; class Actinopteri; order Scombriformes; family Scombridae; genus Thunnus; species Thunnus albacares. The sequence continues at coordinate 29,985,997 of NC_058119.1, forward strand.
AATACTTATGTACTTTTACTGCAATACTTTAACTACATCAAGCTCATAATACTTATGTACTTTTACTGCAATACTTTAACTACATCAAGCTCATAATACTTATGTACTTTTACTGCAATACTTTAACTACATCAAGCTCATAATACTTATGTACTTTTACTTTAGTATGGTTTTTCATGCAGGACTTTTACTTGTAATGGTTTTAATTGTATTTGTACATTGCTGTATTAGTACTTGTTCCACCACTGGAGCACACACACACACACACACACACACACAGTCACCAACAGATGGAGATTTATTCAGACTCAGTGATTCTTCTCTCTAAGCTTCGTGAACAATTGCTTTCTTTGTGTGTGTGTGTGTGTGTGTGTGTGTGTGTGTGTGTGTGTGTGTGTGTGTCCCTATTACACAGCTGTTTGCATGTTATGGTTTGATAGAACATCTCTATTGTTTCTATTTATGAACCTGTGTGCAGCCTGACGTCCTGCTGGCAGTTCTTGTGTCTGTAACGTATAATATTTTGTTCACTCCATTAACATACATGAGAGAGGCTCCACTCCAGTGCATCACCACCACCCACTACTGCCACCTCAATAACAAACATAAAGTAGAATTATCACCTTTCTGACATCAACGAGAAATGAAAACAAAAACAACAGTAGAAGTTATGACAGAGCTGTTGTTTTGGATTACATCAGGTGTTCCTAATAAAGTGGCCGACTGTCCTTATTTATCTAAGACAGGGATTCCTGAAGCGTGACTGCTTCTAGGGAGTGTGCAAGATTAAAAATGTAATAATGGTGTAATAATTACACCATTACACCGCCATTATTTCAAGTGAGATTTTTCACAAAATGTTTTGTTTTGTGTTTTTTGAAGGTGTGGGGGTTGGGAACCACTGATCTAAGAATATGCACAGAACATGTTTGAGTGACAGAAGCTTGCGTAACGGGGCAGAACTTCAGCTCTCATTAATAACTAATGTCTGTCTTTGTTTTGTCTCCACAGGAGGAGAACGTGACGGAGGACGGAGGTGTGTCCTCGGGTCCTCAGCGCCCCCTGGCTGCAGGGAGGAGGAAGAACCTGGAGTTTGAGCCTCTTTCCACCACCGCTCTTATTCTGGAGGACCGGCCATCGTGAGTACCAGACGGACAGACGTGTAGAGATAAAATTTGAGCGGAAACTAATGATTATTTTCATTATCGATTAGTCGTTTGGTTTATGCTGCTATGCTGACGACACCCAGCTCTTCCTGTCATTCCCACGGGAAGACCACTCAGTCTCCGCTAGGATCTCTTCATGCCTTCCCGATATATCAGCATGGATGAAACACAGGTTTACCCGTCTGACTGATTCTCTCTGTTTTTCAGGAACCTTCCCGCCAAATCTCTGGAGGAAACTCAGAGACACAAAATGGAGTACGAGGAGATGGTGGCTGGAGCCAAGAGGAGAGGTACACACACACACACACACACACACACACACACACACACACACACACACACACACACACACGCACACACTCTCACACACACACACACACACACTTTCACACACACACACACACACACACACACTTTCACACACACACACACACACACACTTTCACACACACACACACACACACACTACAAATCTGAAGTTGTTATCAGAGCTGCAACGATTCATCGATTAATCGGTTTGAAAAATGGCAAACTACATCTAGAAATGTGAGAAAACGAACAAAACAATTTTTTTAAGTCATATTTGATAGTAAACAAAAACAAGATATTAGTATACATCTCCTTGAGCTGTGGGAAATAACAACATGCATTTTTGTCTATTTTCTTACATTTTATTTAAAAAAAAAAATCAGTAAATTGAGAAAATAATCAGCAGATTAAACAATGATGTTCATTAGTTGCAGCTGTAATTGTAACTGGTATCAAAATGATCTCTTAATCTCACTCACCAAAAAACCAGCAGATGTTTTTTTGGCAAGAATACAGGTGCATTGTTTTGCTTTGATTTGATTGGTTCAGAAAGTCGGGCCCCAAACAGACGCCATTCAAGTAAACAAACCTCAACGTCTGGCTCAACCGGAGCTTTTACTCTCTTACGGATGTCGGTGATAAATCTCAGTCTTCAAGGAGGCAATATAAAGCTCATCAGAGCGTTTCCATGACTACAGAAGTAAACAAACATGGCGTCTATGCACTGCTGTACTTACTGCACAGAAGAAAGAGAGAAAGAAAAAACAGGAAGTGATGATGTGCAACTTTTGAATCACTGACAGAGGAAGGAAGACGGAGGATTCCTGGAGATAAACTTCAGCTGGAGCTTGATGAACCGTTCAGCGTGATTGTTTTGAAGTGAACCCAAATAAAAGGGATTGTCTGTCTCTTGTGGTTTGATGCTGTTGTGATCCACGCTGGAGCTCACGCTTGCACACTCCAGAACGCAACATCGCTTTTGTGTACTTCGATGGAGCATGTTTGGGGCCTCAGTCAACAGGAAAACACCAAACACTAAATGTAAGCAGAACAGTGAAATAATCCTCCTTCTCTCTGTGTCTCTTTGTGTCCGTCAGAGCTGAAAGAAGCCCAGAAGAAGAAGCGTCAGATGAAGGAGCGACACAGACAGGAGGACAGCATCTCCAACGCCATGGTGATCTGGAACACCGAGATCCTGCCGCACTGGGACTCCATGTACGTCTCCACGGCTCTGTGTGTGTGTGTGTGTGTGTGTGTGTGTGTTGGATATACAGTATGTGTGTGAGCTGGTTTAAGCAGCTCATCATATTTATTTATCTTGTTGTGTGTGTGTGTGTGTGTGTGTGTGTGTGTGTGTGTGTGTGTGTGTGTGTAGGAAGGGAACGAGGAGGGTCAGGGAGCTCTGGTGGCAGGGACTTCCTCCCAGTGTCAGAGGAAGAGTGTGGAGCCTCGCCATCGGCAACGAGCTCAACATCACACCAGGTACACACTAATACACACTAACATACACACTAATACACACCAGGTACACACTAACACACACACCAGGTACTCACTAATACACACTAATACACACCAGGTACACACTAATACACACTAACACACACACACCAGGTACTCACTAATACACACTAATACACACTAACACACACACCAGGTACTCACTAATACACACTAATACACACCAGGTACACACTAATACACACTAACACACACACACCAGGTACTCACTAATACACACTAATACACACCAGGTACACACTAATACACACTAACACACACACCAGGTACACACTAATACACACTAACATACACACCAGGTACTCACTAATACGCACTAACACACACACACCAGGTACTCACTAATACACACTAACACACACACCAGGTACTCACTAATACACACTAACACACACACCAGGTACTCACTAATACACACTAACACACACACCAGGTACTCACTAATACACACTAACATACACACCAGGTACTCACTAGTACTCACCAGGAGCTGTTAGACAGCCAGGCAGAAGTATTATTACAGGAACAGTATAATTTCTAAGTTAAAACCTGACTTGTTGTTCAGCAGTGAGAGAGCGAAGCTGAATGACTCACTTTATAATCTTCGTCTTTGTGCAGAGCTGTACGAGATCTTCCTGTCCAGAGCCAAAGAGAAGTGGAGGAGCTACAGTGAAACCAGCTCAGTCAACGACAGCGAGAGCGGTACGACACAGCAAACAAGCTGACACGTTAATGAAAAGTTAAAAACATCTAAACTGAAGTGTTGAAACTTTTGTCTCGTGTGTTTTTGTCAGATGGAGGAGCGTCTCTGGCTGACAGAGAATCCAGTCTGGACCTCATCAAACTGGACATTTCCAGAACCTTCCCCTCTCTGTTCATCTTCCAAAAGGTAAATAAAAAATGTGATGTGATTCACTGAGAGTTTTGAACCTCTGGAGTGAAGAACATCATGTCTGTTCTGCTCAGATGACCCAAAAACCAGACTTGGTTTTAGGCTCATCTTTCCTGACCCACTTCTCTTCTTTTTATCGTTTCCTCTGGTGTTTTCTTTTACCTCCACATCAGATCTATTAATCCTAACTCTCTCTGTCCGTCCTGCAGGGCGGTCCCTACCACGACCTCCTCCACAGTGTACTGGGAGCTTACACCTGTTACAGACCTGACATTGGATATGTAAGTTTGCTTTTTTTTATGGCTTTCTTGTAAAGATGTACAACTACTACTGTGTAGATGCCACAAAGCCAGATAAATGTAGTTATGATATAGTTTCTAAACAAACTAACGAGACCAAACTCTTCATAATGAAGGAACATGTCACCCAGTGCAGCGGTGGAGCTTGTTGACGTGTGTTTAATAGTTTTTGGACAACAACGGAGGAATAAGATTTATCAGAGATTCTGGATGTTTACTTAAAGGAGACAAAGGGTTTTTAAGGAAGTATTTGAACATTTTTGTGGAAAAACCAAAAACATTATTATTTAAACCAGAATATTTTTATGTCTTAAAACATGTCTGGAGGGATCTTTAAGTTTATTAATGACTGGCATTTTCCACCTCATCATATCACCTGGAATTACTAGAAAAACTCGTTACGCCTGGTCTGAAGTCTGTGTGAGGTGTGCACACTTTCTGTTTTTATAAATGATTGATGGGAAATGCATGTTTTTTTGCTTGTGCACATCAGTTGCACATCTGGTCCCATGTGTTCTGTTAAATCTTAAAAAGAAGATTTTATAAAATATAAAAGGAAGAGGAGTTGAACTCTGCAGAAGCAAACAGCCGTTATATGTGAAGATACATTTGGTCTCTAATCAGCTACAGATGTATTATAGTTGTCGTGTTAAAACTTTGATTCAAGCTAAAATGGTGTAACACTTGTGTATATTTATGCAGAGCTGTGTGTCTTCTGTGCTGATCTGGGATCTGTGTTTCAGGTCCAGGGCATGTCCTTCATCGCTGCTGTGCTCATCCTCAACCTGGAGGAGGCCGAAGCCTTCATCACCTTCGCCAACCTGCTCAATAAACCCTGTCAGATGGCGTTCTTCAGAGTGGACCATGAACTGGTACACACACACACACACACACACACACACACACACACACACACACACACACAATACCTCTTATTCATTTTACTCAATTATAAGTTGTTCTGTTAACTCTGGGAAACGATCCCGTCTGATTTCCTCTGTCCTGTGACTTCTTCATCATCTTCTCTTCTTTCTCTCTCTGTCAGATGTTGAAGTATTTTGCAGTCTTTGAGGTCTTCTTCGAGGAGAATCTGCCTCGTCTCTTCAGCCACTTCCAGACCAACAACCTGACCCCTGACCTCTATCTGATCGACTGGTGAGTTGTCAGAGTTTCCCTCAATTTTGCATATATTGAAAAAGAAAATAAGCGTAAGTCTGTGAGAGTTAAAGGATAATTCTGGTTTATTACAACCTGGATCTCATTTTTGTTGGTTTGTCCATCGTTCCTGTCCGTGATAACATCGAACCCACCAAATTACAACATGGTGACTTCGCTAAAATGAATTAAATACTATTATTACACAAAGGGACAAAACACATGTACAGCTTTCTTATGGCTGATTTAAACATCGTATTGCACCAAAGGGTACAGAACCGAATTTGAATTACCTGAAATGATCCTTTATAAATCTGATTCCATGTGATGTGATACAGAATTAAAAATTAATGCAAACAAGGAACTGAAAAGGTATTTAAAAATACAAGTTAAAACTTAGAAGATGGCATGAATGCAAACAAAGTCAAAGGAAAATAATTAATTGGAGGCAAACAAACACAGATTCAGTTTTGGCAGTGCAAATAAGAGATTAATTATCCATTAATTGTGTAGTCTAAGTGTCAGAAAATAGTGGAAATTCACTGCTATAATTTCCCACAAGTCAAGGAAATGTATTCAAATATCTTGTTATGTCCCACCAGCAGTTTAGTGTCAATTATGACAAAGAAAAGCAGCAAATCTCGTAGATTTATCATTAATCAAGTATCACAATGGTTGATTAATTTTCTATCAATCGACGTTTCGTTGTCGCTCTAGTTGAAGATATTTAAATAAACACGAATGAAACAAAGCAAAAACTCACCTTGAATGTAAACCTTTGTCTTTGTTTTTATACGTTTTGCAAAGTAAAGTCTGTTTTTGTCCGTCCTCTTCCAGGATCTTCACGCTCTACAGTAAGTCCCTCCCTCTGGACGTGGCGTGTCGGGTGTGGGACGTCTTCTGTCGGGACGGGGAGGAGAGTTTGTTTCGGACGGGGCTGGGTATCCTGCGTCTGTACGAGGACGTCCTGCTCCAGATGGACTTCATCCACATCGCTCAGTTCCTCACCCGCCTGCCGGAAGACCTGCAGTCACACACACTCTTCAACGCCATGGCCAACACGCACATGGTCAGCAGGAACCGCCGCTGGGCTCAGGTCAGTCTGTTTACATGCAGGCAGATGTTTTAAGTAGAAGATCACAGCTGTGTAGCCTACAGAGGGGCCACAAAGAAAATAAAACTAATTTGTGCTTTCGATTTTATCTGTTTCGCCAACAAACGCTCAGTTAGCACCTGAGAAAAACGGCTTGTAAACTGTGGGTTCACCACAATTACAAATAAACATTTCATTTAGCTGTAGTTGTATCTATTCATGCAAATAGTTTTCAGATATTGAAAACCTGTGCTGCGTCTCAAATTGCATACTTCTGTACTTACACTTAACATTTTGAGTGCATAAGTGCGTTCACACTGAGAAATATGGAAAAATGCACTCAAAACGGTCAAACAGTTGAGTGTGGAACTATGGACGCTTCTCGCCCTCAATGGTCGCCATCTTGGCTACGTAGTGGAAGGGGAGGGACCACTTTTCAAACTAGAAATGGCGGCAGAGTACGTTGTTACTACGGTGAACATCGCCACATTATACAAATGTAAGTTATACATGTGTTTTTTAGCACTAAGCACTACTCTACTGTCGTCGGATATAAGCCATCAGTATGTTTTTTGGGTTAATGTAGCAGTCTGTAATGATTTGGTAGCGCTAACGATAACGTGAATGCTAACGCTAGCTAATGCTAATTTGCGATCGTCATTTCCAGTAAGTGCACAACGGCTGTGTTCGATTTGAGACGACACTACCCTGTAGAAATTCGTGCACTACAGCAGTAAGTACACAGTGTACTAACAGAAGTATGTGATTTGAGACACAGCACTGGACTCCACTTTAAATGTTTCCTGCGTTTTCTTTCAGGTGTTTTCTGCATTGAAGGATGGAAATAAAGAGACGGACAAAAACACCAGCCCAGCTCTGAGAAGCTAACACTAGCTAACCGTCTCTCCTCAAACTAACGTCAGAACACTGGCTGTGACGGTTGACGCTCGTGCAGGCCATGAACTTCAGAGGTAAACGTCGAGCCCGCGCCGTGTCAGCGCTGAAGTCTAGCTGTGTGGAGCTTGAAGCTACATAGCCTCAAGTTAAACTCTCTCTCTTAGAGGTTTGGCTACGAAGCTTGAAGCAAACACAAGCTGATGTCAGAGCAGAGACGTCCGGGCCCCGCGAGAGAGCCGCGAGGAGGAAGCGGCTCCCTGAAAAATCTGCGTCGGGACCAGAATTGGGAAACCAAAGTGGTCGGTTAATTCCAAACTTCAGCAGCCGTTGTCAGTATTTCACCAGGCAGGTTACGTTGTTGTGGAGAGGTGACGTGTTGTTTAAGCAGCAGTGTTTTATTTTATCAGCTTACAAGAGCTGGAGAATTGAAACGGACTGTCAGATAATGATGTGTGTGTGTTAAAACTCACTAAAAACAGCCTGGCTCAGTCCTGGCTCGTGTTTGGTAATTCTGCCTCCATGTTGAGACACAAACTGGTTTTACGATGGTGTTTCCTTTTTATTTTTAAGAGCTCGTGGTCAGTTTCACACCACTAACACCGAGCATTACGCCCTGTGTAATTCTCAAAGACTCTACTTCTAATATTCGGTGCTAATGGTTTTTTCTAAAAGCTTCAAAAATGACCTTTGTGGTTGAATTATTAATGTAGGTCTTTGTGGTTTGGATTTCACAATATTATTCATTTTCTGCATTTTTTTTTTAGCTTGAACTTCTGACCTCTGGGTCTAAAAAACGATTGGGAATCTGCACGAGCATGGCTGATGCTAATATTACCGGCTATAGCTGATGAATTAGATCCCACTTCAACCTCGTAGCTTTTAAAGTAAAAGAGAAAAACATACGCGGGAGTTTGGGTTGAAGTGAATCTTAACAAAACAGAACGCTTGTGAAAATGAGATTTTGTACAATGTCGTATTTCTTATTATTAGCAGGAAGTCAAATAATACACGTCTTCATCAGTGATCAAAACACAAGCAGATTTCGACTAGTTGTGTGATTTTAATGTTTTTACAGGAAAGCGAATATTCCACGCCTCCGTTTGGCTCGACGACGTTTTCTAATGTGTTTATTAATTTAAAATATTATCCTGAATATAACAATTTTAACTGTTTTGAGCAGAAAATTAGTGAATGTGGATGTAAAAACTCACAGCCACCGAGTGTTTTACTGGACTGATTTTTTTTTTTTTGAAGATGAATGTCTGGTGGAATAGATTGAATTGATCCAGTTTGTTACTGGGATTTAGTCTGTATGTTCTGACCCGTTTATCACACGCTGTTGTTATTCATCAACAGTGAAATAGAAACGTTCGTTTGGGTCAAAATTACCCTTAAAAATATTGTGGAACCACTTTGAACCACAGAGAGCCGACAGTAACTGTGTTTGTACTGTAAGTGTAGGAGTGTGGGGCCACCGCAGCTTTCAATCAGTGTTCCTGGGATTCCTCTTAGAGCACTTTATATATGCAGCACTGAAGCTACATTATTGACACTGGCTTTCAGAGGTGCACAATACTCTCATCAGACTACACAGGGCGACTTCAAACTGAATCAACGGGCATTAAGTAAACCTGTGAGCATCGTTTCCTCTGTGAGTGTTTAGAGGGAATCAAACTAGACCGAGTTTTGTTTGTCAAAGCTGATTTAGAAACATGTAGGCAAAAATACCGGAGTAACAATACCGCCTTGGCATTTAGCTTTTACTAGTTTTGCTTGAGAATGAAGCTTTTTAGTGTTTGCAGCGGAACCTTTTTCTTGCTCGTTGCCGAAAATGCGAGTCGAGATTTCAGCAGCAGACCGATCGACTCTAAAAACCACCTGCACATGTCGTAGTTCTTTTCATACTAGGGAGTGAAAAATGTACAATTTTTTTTTTACTTAACTGCCCCGAGAGACTAAAAAAAAAAAAAAGACTCATATACTTGATTTTAACAACACGTACAAGTAGACAAACAGCTGCTATGTGAACATTGTTCACATGTGTACTTGGTTGGTAGATCTTTGAGAAGTTTATTGTTGATTGTGTATGACTTAAACTAAACCAGTCATGGCAACACTGAGGAGGAAGTGTTAATGTTGACGTCTCAGCAGACTAATGCTAACAGTTCTTAGCCATGCTAGCAGCACTGTCACGTTGGTCCAGACTGAAATATCACAACAACTATCACACGGATTACCATGAAATTTACTACAGACATTCATGGTGCCCAGAAGATGAATCCTATTGTACTGAATTTTCCACTAGCACCACCACTAACACACTAAACTCAGATGTGAACATGGTAATGTTCAAGTACAGCATTACAGAACTGCTAGCATGGCCGCCGGTCTCTTACGCTGCGTCTCAAATCCATACTACACACTACTCATCACAGTATACTGCTACTGCAGCTAGTATACAACAAATCAAGCCTACTGCACTTCTCATACAAAATGGAAATGACGAAAAACCTCAAATAATCTGCAACCTCAAACAGCTGGCTAATTTGAGAACTGGAGGGACTGGATTTTTTTCCAGCTGTTTCCTCGTCTATTAGCTGTAGTTTTTCCCTCCTTGCAAAATGCAACATGCAGCGGAAACAGACAGTATTATACTTTTATACAACTGTTTACAATTTTGAGTGAACTTAACGTTCCAGTGTTGAACGCACTACAGACTCAAGACCTGCGTAGAGTTAGTGTGTAGTCTGGACTTTGGGACACGGATTCAGTTTCTTCCAAAGTTTGCACCGTTGTTGTTGTGGTTCGTTTAGAGTCTGCTGCCTCCAACGTTCATGCAGATGTGTAGAGTTAATTCTTGTACAACCAACACTCCAAAGGTACACAGGTAGACGCAGGGTAGACATCATGTGTCGGTACCGAGCAAGTATAAAAGTGCAACAGCGACAACAAAGATCGAGGTCATCTCCCTGTTCTAGAAATCCTGAGTGAAATCTAGAGTTGATCCTTTAGAAACAGGACGTTGCCCTGTCAGGTCTGTTAAAGTGCTTTACTTCACCTCTGTCTCTTTGTACACTTTGTGTTTAACACTCCGTTGATTTGCATACACTATTAATGTAAGCGTCACCTCCATCTCATATCCATACCTCTCAATAATAAGCCACAAACATGCTACACATGCCCACACACACACACACACACACACACACACACACACACACTAATGAAGATCAGCCCACATAGCACAATGAGCAGGCCTTAAACACGTGGACCAAGCTGCCACTCTGTACTCTTCTCACAGTGTGAACAAAACTCACCAGAGACTTGTAGCAACCCTGGAGGAAGAGAGAGGAAGATGAGTTGATAGAGAGAAATTTACATGATTATTTACGTACTTTTCTTTTGATGAAACACAAGTTCTTGTTGCTCTTTCCCCTAACATGAACGTAGCTTCTGTCTGGATGTGAAAGCGCTGTGTGGAGTCGCTTGTTAAACCATCAAAGCCCATGATTTCTGAAGAAATGCATCATTTTCTGTTTTATACAAATCTGGAACATGAAACTGTAAAAGTACAGTTTCAGCCAGAGACCGTAACACCAGCACTAAGCTCTGGAGCATGGTAGCGGCTCACCATTGGTCTGCTGCGGGCAGGTCCGGTTTTAATGGTTCCTGGTCGGGACTTTGTCGGTATGGCGCCCAAAACGTGATGGAAACATGAAGATTTAATGAGGATTCATGTCTCCCTTAAGTTTTGTAGATTATAAACTTTATTTTAATGGCACGTCACGACTGTAAATATGGTTTTCCTTTTAAGGATTTTTTTTTTCTTTTGGCATTTTTGCCCTTATTTGCTAGAGGAAAGTATCACATAGCGACCATGAGGTACAACTAGTAGACTACCGGGGAGTCTGTGATGTATCTCACAGACACATTTCTTGGCAAACATGCTTAAAAAGTGACATTACAGTTACAGGTGTTATATGCAGGTTTAAAAGTGAGGAGCCTCCACAGCTGCTATTGTTCATGATAACTACCCAGTTCTTCTTCATCTGTTTTATTCTAAACAAACCAAAAGGGGAAAATTACCAACTGTGCAGCAGAAAAGAGCAACAAGACAGCGAGCGATGACATCAGCAGTTGAAAAGTTGTTGATTAGTCGGACACAGACAGTGTTGCTGCTGTTAAAACGGGAATTTGTTGATAGGAAATTGTCATGGATCAATAATTAGACAATAAAATCTTATTCTTAGTGACATAATATGATAAAAGTTTGAAGCTGGCCTTCCAGTCTTCCAGGTTGCTTCGTCTCTGGTGAGTTTTGCCAGTTTAACACCAAATGACTCCATTAATAAGGGTTTTTTTTTTTTTTGTACACTAACAAACCAGGAACCATAATGAATGTGGACAAACCAGATAGTATCAGTGTTTTGGGGCAGAAGTCACGATTCATATGAAATTATTTGTTCATATTTATAACGGTGTGTTTAAAAAAAAAAAAAAAAAAAGTTTTGTGTGTTTGAGTTTCGTCTCTTAATTTACACTAAAACATCACTGAGAGAACACACAAACCTTTTTCATCTGTTTAGACAGTTAGAAGATGAAGTGTGTGAAAACTTGACCAAAGTGTTAATTAAGCACTTGACAATTAGAGACGGAGACGACGAGCACTAACGGGTGTAGCTGCAGTTATTGTCTCATTAACTGTAAAATCTCATTTTGAATACTTGAGCTCACGGCTTCTCACAGTATTACTGACTAACGGAAAGTGGACATTATCTCGTTAAACAAACAACACGCTGGTTATGTTCTGTCACTCTTTCTGTTGAATCAGAACATGCAAGATAAAAAAAAAAAAAAAAAATCAGCACTTTGTGAACACTTTACAGTCACACTAATGACACCGAGTACTGTTAATGAAATCACATCCCATTAAAGCTCATTTGCCACTAATGTAATGCCAATCAGCAGTTAACAGTGATTCCATTAGTGAACAGTCATCTCCATTAATCCAATTTCAGTCTTTTATCAGCTTCTGTAACTCCGACACAAACCAGATGAATTGATTAACCTCAGAAAAAGTTTTTTTTAATCTTAATTTTCAACACATCTGTGAGTTTGCGGCAACAAAAATCGACGCATATTTTTCAACTCAGACAGAAACGTGAGGTTTAATAAAGCTTGATCGACTGTTTAGAAATGAGAAAGTTTCATAATCCTGAAAATATCATCAAGCTTTTACAGCTGCAGGTTTCAGTTATAACTTTTCACCAAACAAAATAACATATATTTCCTCCTGAAAGTCATCAGTCTGCATGTCAGAAACATTTTGCATTGTTCTGAATCACCAGAATGATCTTTGGAAGATATTCTTGGATTAATCCTGCAGATGTTTTGTGCCAGTGTTAATATATAAAACACATTATCACACTATGAATGAGAATCTATTTAATGTGGAAGTTGAAAAGTTTCTTACATCATCATCGATGAGAAACAGGAAATGAACACAGATGAAATCAGTTCAGTAACCCGCCTGTTTAATGAAGAACTAATCCAGATTCTTTATGACATTTTCTGACTGTTTCTCTGCATCTGTGGTCAGTAATCATCATCATCATCATCATCATCATCATCATCACCGTCGCTCACATGTTATATATATTTAGTGCTAAAACGTAAAATGATTTGTAATCCCTAAGAAGACGCACAGATGTGTTGAAATCCAAGAGATTGTTGCTCTACAGACGTCTCACTTTGGAAAATAAAAGTGCAATACGCTCTGAGGTTGGAAGCGAAATTACCCAGAATGCTCAGCGGGTTGGTCTAACGTTCCCTCGTCTCTCCTCACTCCAGATTATTAACGACACATTCACACATTCAGAGAGGGAAGATGGATTATTAATGTGATATTTCCCCTCCTCCGTTTGTTCCATGTATTCATTTTTATTTAAGTTTTATCATCGCTCTCTGTCGTTATTTTATACCGTCATGTAAATTCATTTTAGCTCTTTTATGTGTCTTCTGTGTGTTTTTATTGTTTTCCTGTCAAACTTTAATGTACAGTTTTTTTCATAATGCCTTACAGGTGATGTAAATAAACTGTAAAAATGTTCTTTCTTTTCATATAATGGCCACTACTAGTTAAATGTGTAAATAAATATCTCAGCAAACTGACTTCTGTGTGTCCTTTAAATCATTACAAACATGAAAAGAAATTTATATCAAGATGTATCTAATAAGTCACACGTCCCCAAATAAATCATATATCATTTCTTCTGTTGTAAAGAAGAACTCTAATTAAATATACAGTCAATTTAATTACACAATGAAAGCACATATGAATAATTAATATGATAAAACAAAACACAGTGATGCCCACAGGAGGAAACAAAAGGACCTCAATCTGGGAAATTAAAGCCAAGAGTACTCAATGATAAAATACAACATCACATAAAAGCACATCTATAAAAATATGTTTTTATAAGAGATTTAAAAGTGTGTTTTTTAAACCAATGGACGCTTCGGTTTTACTTTATAAGAAATGTTTTTAACATCCTCTCACTGTCCTGGAGGTCAAACAACCTGAGCTGGACAGATGTTCATTAAAAATGCTCAGTAAAATGAGTTTTAGTGTCTGACATTTAGCTACAAATGGAGCCTGTGTCTTACAAATCAATTGGAGCATCTGATTCACAGGAAAACTGAAATGTATGTTGTGTGTATGTTTGATTTGTTTGGGCTGCTCTGTGCTGCTCAGACCAGCAGATGGAGTCTGAAGACAAGATTTAACCTGTCAGCTTTTTTTTTCTTCCAGCTCTATTCATCTCTGCTTCCTCTCAGTTTGTCTCAGACTGACATGATGGGGTTAAACAATCCTCTAAATGTGGTATTTTCATAATTCTATTGTCCATTTAAATTGATTAACTGCTGGACCCTCCACAGTCTGATGAGGCAGACTTTAAAATATGAATATTTAGTGATGCAATTCCACCTAGAAAACACTACAGCGGCTGAAAATCTGCAAAAATAATCACTTTGAGAGAGTTTAGGTAGGCTGTATACATTTTAAAACCAATGATAATGTTTTCTTTTAGATTAATAAACCCCTTTTTACTCATAAAAACATTCAACAAACCTAGTGGTCAGCCAATTACGCAAAGCTTCACTGGACCTGTTGTTGTCCAGTACAGTTGTAGATACAGTTTCATTTTATCAGAAAAGACTCAGTGACAGTGGAGGAAAGTAACTAAGTATATTTATTTAAGTACTGTACTTAAGTACAATTCTGAGGTACTTGTACTTTATTTGAGTATTTCCATGTGATGCTACTTTCTACATTTCAGAGGGAAATATTGTACTTTCTACTCCACTACATTTATTTGACAGCTTTAGTTACTTTTCAGATGAAGATTTGACACAATGGATAATATAACAAGCTTTTAAAATACAACACATTGTTAAAGATGAAACCAGTGGTTTCCAACCTTTTTGTCTTTTGACGTCTTACAAAAAGCAGTGTGTAGTCGGGGTCACATTTCACATGTCTATGAGTTGTTAACAGCTCCACCAAATAGTGATTTTTCCCTCTAAACTTCTCACATGCTTTCATTTCAATAAATGTTCAAATGATCCAATATTTCAGCAAAAATCAAAGATTAGAGAAAAAGTCCAAAAACTGAAAACAGATTTGTGTATCAGAACTTTGTTTTTTCTTCTTTCCTCTCCCATTAATCATCTCACGACCCCTCAGATTTATCTGCTGACCCTTTGGAGGGGCCCGACCCCTAGGTTGGGAACCACTGGACTAAACTAGCTAACTGTATATAAAGTAGTGTAAACTAGCTCCACCTCCAGCTGCTACAACAGTAACATGCTGCTCTAACACTGATGCTTCACTATTAATAATCTAATGATGTCATATATAATAATATATCAGTCAGAGGGACCAAACCACTACTTTTACTGCAATACTTTAACTACATCAAGCTCATAATACTTATGTACTTTTACTGCAATACTTTAACTACATCAAGCTCATAATACTTATGTACTTTTACTGCAGTAAAGGGTCTGAGTACTTCTTCCACCGCTGGTCAGTGGAGACAATATTTTATTTTTTTTATTAATAGTCACACAACAACCCTCCATTTCAGCTGGAAGACCAGTCTGAGTAACAACAAATATGGACTTTTGTTACAGTTACAATCCTTTCATGAGTCTTTTCTACCAGATAAAGTCTTATTTGAGCAGTGATGTAAACCAGAGAGTGAAGATCAGTGAATTTGGTGCAGATTAACGGCGGCCGCACTCAGGGATCTCAGGTATTTCCGAGGCCTGCGGTGGAAGTGAGGCGAAGCCGCGAGGGGCCTCTCGCCGCATCTGAGCGAGGGGAAGAATCTGTGGAGGTATTTGGCGGCAGTCTGGGGGCTTTCCTGTGGAGGTGGGGCTGGAGGGGAAGAAGGAGCCTGGTGCCCCGGGGGCCTCTGGGATACCACAGCAGGAGGCGGGGAGGCCGAGGTCAGGACAAAGGAGGCTGCATGGATGAGTGTTTAAAGAGCAGAAAAAAAACACCAGCAGCAAGAGAATGTAAATCTGTTTAAACTCTGTCCAAAACAGAAAATCCAGAAATTATGATCAATTTATGCAGTGATTGTCTACCTTCACACCTCCGTACACCTGACCCGAGTTTGAACTCTGCTAAACTCTTCTTTCATTCTTAACACGACCACTTCTGTCACTTTTCCTGTTGTAAAATCGAGTGCATCGGCGCTATGAACGCCTTTAAGTGTGTGCTGTTCTCCCTATTTGAACAATTCATTGTGTCTCGCCACTGACTTTTCATCCCACCTTCAAGAGTGGCCATTCAGAGCAGCTATAAACACTTTTGTATTTAGATGTAGTGCAACAACACATATGAACCTGAGAGGGCTACAGCAACATATCTGCTTTGTCCTGTGTTCTCCTTTGAGAAAAAAATCTGAAACCAAAAAGGGAGAAATTTATATTTTAAATTCTTTTATTTCATGATTACACCTCCTTGTTTTACATTATTTCTGTTAAATACCGTAGCTGGAGTCCTTATTTCCATACAGCAAATCAAATCTTTCTTAAAGTGATGACATGTCGTTGTATCATCAGCAAAACAGACAGTCACACTGAGCCTGACAGCATCCTGCTACACAACACAAGACTCTGAACAACAACCCACATTAGCTTTCCTGCTAAAGTCTCCTTCTTATCTAACTTACAAACATGAACACACATCTCATCCCGCAGCTTTGCTTTTTGAATGAGCCACCAAGTGCACCGCTAATGTCAGTTAGTAGCTAGATAGCTGATTAGCTGCTCAGCTGCAGCACATTAAACAGCATGTAAACATACCTGCAAATGTGAACTTCAGATCCGTTAGATGCTGGTTTGGTCTTTGCTCTTCAAAATCTCTGTTAGTGACACACTGTCGGTCCATGACTTATAGCTACAGCAGTTTGTTTACTTTGTCTCCATGCATACAGTGTAACACCGGTAGCCTGCCAGCTCCTGTCAATCAAACACAGACACACCCCCCCAGCTGTTGTCAATCAAACACAGACACCAACACGCCCCTCCCCTCCAGCTGCTGTCAATCAAACACAAACATGCCTTCCAGCTCCTGTCAATCAAACACAGACACGCCCCCCAGCTGCTGTCAATCAAACACAGACACGCCCTCCAGCTGCTGTCAATCAAACAGGGACACACACCCCCAGCTGCTGTCAATCAAACACAGACACGCCCTCCAGCTGCTGTCAATCAAACACAGACACGCCCTCCAGCTGCTGTTTATCAAACACAGACACAGACACGCCCCCCAGTTACTGTCAATCAAACACAGACACGCCCCCAGTTACTGTCAATCAAACACAGACACGCCCCCAGTTACTGTCAATCAAACACAGACACAGACACGCCCCCCAGTTACTGTCAATCAAACACAGACACACCCCCAGCTGCTGTTTATCAAACACAGACGCGCCCTCCAGCTTCTGTCAATCAAACACAGACACGTCCCCCAGTTACTGTCAATCAAACACAGACACAGACACGCCCCCCAGTTACTGTCAATCAAACACAGACACACCCCCAGCTGCTGTTTATCAAACACAGACGCGCCCTCCAGCTGCTTTCAATCAAACACAGACACGCCCTCCAGCTGCTGTCAATCAAACACAGACACGCCCTCCACCTGCTGTCAATCAAACACAGACACGTCCCCCAGTTACTGTCAAACACAGACACACCCCTCAGTTACTGTCAAACACAGACACGCCCCCCAGTTACTGTCAAACACAGACACACCCCTCAGTTACTGTCAAACACAGACACGCCCCCCAGTTACTGTCAAACACAGACACGCCCTCCAACTGCTGTCAATCAAACACAGACACACACCCCCAGCTCCTGTCAATCAAACACAGACACACACCCCCAGCTCCTGTCAATCAAACACAGACACACCCCCCAGCTGTTGTCAATCAAACACAGGCACAGACACACCGCCAAAGTTGTTGTCAATCAAACATAGACACGCCCCTCAGCTGCTGTGACAAAAAGGAGCATTTCTGATATTTCCCCATAGACCCTTTTTCTTCATTTTAATAATAAAAAACTATTAACAATACACTTAATAAACACATTTGTCTTTGATTGCATAATGGGATAATTAAATTTGACAGATGGACTTTAAATAATAAACCATTTAAAATTACTTTTCTCATATTTGCAGATGGGACCTTTTAAAAAGGTTCATTGCAAAATAAGATGAAAACATTTTTGCTCTCAGATGTCTCATCCCAGTTTAACAGCTGAAAGACATCTGGTTTTCCTCAACTGGCAAATTTTTTTTTACAGATAAACTGAAATGATAACACCTGATAAAACACACACTTTGCTGACATACTTTAGTACAACACACTGTGAAATAGCTTGTAACACAACAACACTGGTTAAATATTGTAAGTAGGAAAACATAAAGAGAAGATAATGATTTTAATGTTTGGTGATTAAGTGACTGTCCCTTTAACAATTATCTCCTGATGTTCACTCAACCCAGAGGATACACCTTTTATCTGGACCTTCACGTCATTTGTAAGTAAATAAATAATACTTTAAATAAAGGTTTAAGAGGAGTTTAAAAAGAAGCAGCAGTGTGAGGCGGAGGGGGGACGCAGACTCTCGGTCAACACAGTGTTTCCTGTCCTCTGGGACGTCTGGTAGCTCTGGATGACTGGATCACTCATCTCTCCTCCTGCACTCTTTCATCTCTCCCTCCTCTTCCTCTCATCACTCCGTCATCAAGCTGTTTGGGTTCAGTCTGCTTTAACCTCCGCAGAGGGCTGTCCAGCGATTGCACCACCGTTGTCATGACTACCACACCGTTTGATTGACAGGTGAAAAATGGGGAGTCGTCTGTCATCCAACAATGAAGTGCCTTAAACTCAATTTTATCTGAAGTCCACAGGATTGTTGGCCAATCAACAGTCTAAAGCCAAAAGATGTTCATATGATAAAGAAAAGCAACGAATCATCACATTTGTGCAGCTGAAACCAGAGAATATTTGGCATTTTTGCTTCAAATATGATCTGTATCGATTAATTGATTGTCAAAATAGTTTGGTACAGATTAATTTTCTGCAAAACGACTAATTGAGTAATCAACCAATTGTCGTAGCTCGACATGTCACTACAGTTCCCATCATGCTTTGGGTGATGTAAACAGGACGTGTGATGTTGCCATGGAGTTAGTTGTGGGTGGTTTGTTTAAGTAAATAATATTACAATTATATAAGCTAGAACTGAAACAATTAGTTAATTATTCAATTATTTGATTGACAGAGAAATAATCAACTGTATTGATAATTGATTCATTGTTTCAGTCAGTTTTCAAACAAAAATAGTGAAAAAATAAAACACATTCTCAGGATGACATGATGTGCTGTTTCTCTTTGTCATATTTAACAGTGAACTGAACACAATAAGACATCTGAAGACGTCGCCATGGGCTCTGCAGTTCTTTCACTTTTGTTATTGACATTTTTGAACATTTATTAATTATGAAATTAATCATTACTTGCAGCCCTGATAAACATTACACCATGAAAATCATGCAACATTATCTATTAGCAGCTCCTGTTAGCACTGTATGAAGGCGGACCTCCATATTGGTGCCAGCTGGTTGTCGCAATATTTGTGAAGCAACCGCAAACGTGTCGCTCCATCATCAAAAAAACAAACCACGTGTGGTAGTTACATCCATTGACCACATTTCCAAACAACTAATGATGAATTTCCTGTTTTTTTGTTTCTGATCTATTATTTAATCTACAAACACACAATCTGATAGTCAGCTTCCTGTTCAGGTATTGCACTTAATATCTTTCCATATGACTTCTCGCTCCCATCACAAAACAGAGCACGAACACGTAGCACTTTATCATGAAAAGGAGGGTTTTGCATGAGTGATACACTCTGACCGCCAGCTCATTCATGTGTGTGCCGCCTTCCCTGTTTTCCCAGCGTCATACATGTCGCCGTCCTCCTGTACAAACAAGCAGAGGATTCATTTAAAATCCTGGTGCTTCGTGGATCACATGTATTCACTGAGGGTGACGCACAGCAGCCAGGAAACAATGGAAAGGTTACATTTCATATTTACATTTGAGGTGCTTAAAGCTGATGGTCTTATCATGGAGCTTCTTTGTTTTGTGTGTTGGTCACTTTTTCAATACTTTTGATTTCCCTGCTCTGTCTGTGGCTACTGAAGACATAAATCTTTTTTTAAAAAAAAGCAACAACTTACAAAAATATAGTTTCAATTTAGAAAAGGCTCAACCATTTCCTTAAAACAGCTGGCCACAAAGTTTTGCAAACATTAATCAAACTTGAGGAAATTGTGCATTTGTTTTTTTCTAATTGGTTACCTTCACGGTTCAACACTGAGTACACATGTTAAAACTCTTCACACAGTCGACACAACAGCAACAATTCTGGAGCAAACTGTGACACGTTTGCATTGTTTTTACACCGAAAGCATTCAGTGACTACAGCCTTCATAGTTTACATCCTCACTTCCAAACTCAAACACTAACATGTATTCATACTGAAATACATCTATATTCAACCAAAGAAACAAGACGTGCTGTCAGAAATAAAACCCACTGAAAGCTTCCTGCTGTATTTCTATGAGTCGTTCCTGTAGATACGCTGTAGTACGTTCTATAGAGAGCTACACATCTGACTGTATTTACACTATATACACATTTATACACTATCAACCATTAAAACTACATAAACACAATAAAACAGTGATGTAATAAAAAGATCCTCATGTGCTGCCTGTTGTGTTTTTATCTCAGTGTGTCTGATCGACACATTAGTTGCTGTGTAGCTTTCAAACAATCTTTGACATATTTTATGAAAAGGAAATATAATTCTGCTCACATTTGGTGCTTAGAAATGTAGGATCTTGATTCTTTGATTTATTCTCAGTCGAGTTTTTTTTAATCCTACTCAGTTGTCAGTGAGACATGCAAATGTATTTATTTATTTATCTATTTAACCTTTCTTTATACAGGGCAGGTTGGCTGAGCATACCTGCTCTTAACATCCTGTTTACAGCTGAATGAAATCACAAAGAAAGTAACAAGGATAGACAAACAAATTAATAAAACTAAACAATGAGAGAAGGTTCTTGAAGTTACAGAGAAATAGAAGCGCTTTGATGTTTACGTGACAGTGCAGATTATTCCATGAGATTGCGGCACTAACAGCAAAGTCAGTCTTTCCGGGATCAGTTCTGGTTCAGGGTTCCTCAAATTAATTGGCCACGAATGCTTACAGACGTTAAAAAAAAACAAACAAACAGAAAGGGGTATTAAAGAGTGGTGTTGCTTAAAAATCTTAAAGTCTAAAAGCTACAGGAGTTTATGACCTGAGGTGTCCCACCTATAGAAGGGCTCAGCCCCCCAGCAGTGACAGAAACTCACGTCCGAGCCGGTTTCCCATTAGGTCAGTAGTCGCCCCGAGAGGCCAATTCTCTTTAGCTCCCCTTTCACTCCTCACACACCAAATACCGCCGGGGCGGACTGAGGGAAAGCTGCTAGGCGCCGAGTTGCAATTAGACGCTCCATTATATAAAGGCATATTCAGATAACAGGGGCACCAATGAGGTCAGTACGTGCCTTTTGTTGTGGGATTAATGAGATTTTTAATAAAACAAAAAAATGCCTCCTTCCTTAGTGTAATGACCTAATGAGTGTGCCGGTGGCGCCGGGCCATGTTGGTGGGAAAGTCCCGCGGATGTTCCAGTCTCTTGGTGCCCCCCCTTTGCTTCATCCCTCCATCCCTCTGTCCTTTCCCTGCACCTGCAGCCCCCCAGTGCTGCCCCATGCTTTCCGGACCCCCCCCTCCAGTGTTTGTATTCAAAGCTAGGAACCAAACGAGTGTTTAATTACCATAAAATGCTATCGGCATTTAGCCCTCTGACACAATGAATGGCAACATAGAGCTCATTGAGGTTATCAACAAGGGGACCACTGGTCAATTGGGTCATTGATTTGGATTGTTTGACAGACCCGGAGCCAAGGCCGCAGGAACAAGCAAAGTTCAAAAATCCCCCTCAGTTGAATCGAGAAGTTTGTCACAGAATCTGTTGGAAGGGGCTGTCAGGAGTGATTAGGGGGCATGAAAAGCTCAGCGATCAAACGGGGCCTGTCCCAACGCTGCGCATTTAATTAGAATTTGCATGTCTTTGTTCCTGACCCTTCAGCAGGCATGATCTGATTACAAGGGTGAACAGTTACCACCAGGGGAAAGGGGAACTCGCAGTGTACAACCGCACTTATTTGTCTAACAAAACCAATCGGTTTTTAAAAATGAAAACAAATTCTCAGCATCGCTTCCGTCTCCGCACAAAACATCAACAGAGTCGAAACAAGCCGCTGCTGAAAAGATTTCCTTCTTCGTTTGCTTCGTTTCTCCGTCGTCCCACTGAATTGTGGGAGTTTGGGGAGTGGAGAGGGGGACTGAGGCTCGCTGGCTCATTAATTGGGAGGCACAGCGCCCTTTGACCCCAATGATGCGGGGTGACAGGGCAAACGAGGAGAGGCGATTGGCTAGCAGCTTCAGCGGTTGAACGTGCCACCAGTGGTGTTCCAGAGTGGAAAAGGGCAGCAGGAACAAAACACTGCTGTCTTCTTTTTTTTCTTCTCTTTCTTCTCTCTCGTCTTTGTTCCTCTTCTTTTCTGGTTTATTCATTCTTCTTTTTTTGACGTTTTTCTCTCCTCTTGTTTTCCTCTCTTTTCATCCCATCTTTCATTTCAGATCCAAGTGTTGTAAATGCAGTTATTATGATGTGTACTTTGTTTTAAACTTAAAAATTGTAATTATTATAATATTGCTGCTTCTGTCTTTTCTGTGTGAACGACACCTTTTGCATTTCTGTTCGTCCTGAAAGAGGAATTCATCCTTTGTTTCTGATGGAGATCAGTGATCTAATCATGGAGGACGTCTTCCTGTGCAACAAACCTGTAATTTTTGGCTATATGAATAAAATTGACTTGACTATTGCACATGAGTTTTTAGAATTAAATTGAATGCTTACTATTAAGAAAAGTAATTGTATTTAAAAAAAGAACAAAAACTGCAGGAATCTGACACATGACACCAAACTCTGGCTTCAAACCATACAGGTGTGTTTTAAATTGAAGAAATCTAGAAAAATTATATGTTTTTTATGACAATACTGTATCATTCTGGGAAATATTATTTTAACCAAAACAGAAATATTAATTTTGCTATTGTATTTAAATATATATTAAAATATGAATCATCTGAAATATGTCTTAAAACCTGTTTATCTTGTTCTTGTGTTGTTTGGTGTGTAAATAAATAAATAAATCTTTATTTACTTAATTAAGACTCTCAGTTGTTTTATTCACTTTTATAAAAAGGTGGGTATCAACAAAGTTGTAAATTGTAAAAAAAAATACTGTAAAAAATGTGACTTTCATTTCAATATATTTATCAAACCCACTGACAATGTTGTGTAATAATAATAATAATAATAATAATAATGATAATAATAATAACAATAATAATAATAATAATAATAATAATAATAATAATAATAATAATAATAATAATAATAATAATAATAATGATGATGATAATAATAATAATAATAATAAACATGCTTCACAGATATAAAAACTGAAAATACACAGTGTAATTACAAACATTAGAATTCAATGCAGAAAGAAACAGAAAAAAATAGAAATCTTAAGATAAAATACATAAAAGTAAAAAAAACTAATTAAAGCCAGTTTATAAAAACAATAGTATTGACTTTAAAAGAGGACATGAGGTTTTTCTTGTTTGATTCTGATTATTAAAAAGAGAACCAGCTGTTCACTTTTTTAAGAAAACTTACTGCCATGTCGGCAATTATTAGATTTCACTTTTTCAAGAAATGGTGCACGTTTGCTTTGAAATGTAATTTAGTTGTAAAGTGACCATCCTGTTTAACCCCTTACACACTGTTCATATTCTGACCCTTCATAATCAGTCTCAATACCAAACATATTGACCACCTGACCATCTACCTTTCATTCATAAATACCTCATAATCAGTGATTAATACACAGAGAGAGAGAGTGGATTCTTTACATTTACACTATTTGTTTATGGAGAAAAAACATTCACAATCACACTATATACAGTTACCTGAAACAGGAGAACACAATAATGATGTCGATGAGTCTCTAAAATGTGTACAAAAACAAAAAAATATTTCCATTTTTCTATATTCTGTATATAACTTGAGTCAAATTTCAGGGTAAAAGAACAAAATAAGGCGTTCGTGTTTTTACTGCTCTCAAAACTAAAAACGAACAGTATGTAAAACAAAACAAAACAGTATGTAAGGGTTAAATAAAGGTAAAATAAATAAAATATATTTTTTTACCACTTCTGAACTGTAACTGAAAAATGTATAAGTGAACATTTGGCTGCTGTTTCGTTACGTTAATCAATTTAAAGTATCCATACATAAATGTACAAAAACAGTATAAATTCAATTCAATAAATATAACATGAAGAATGATAAATAATATCCACACACATTTCATTATTTTTACATTTTACATTATTTTTACATTTTAAATTATGATTAAATTAGATTAAAAATCATTTATCATTTTTCTTTTTCATCAACTTCCACTTTTTTTTAATCAACTTTTTATCAAATTTTATTGACTTTATTTTATACTTTGACGTCTCCTTTTTCTGTTTCTGCCTCTGACTTTCACAAGTCCAAAAACTTTTCACACTTTTCACACTGAACATACAGTTACATGTAAAAAATACAGATGCAGGTTTGCTTGTCCAGTTCTGTATGAATGAAATGTGATTTGATGTGATCTGAAGGATTCGTGCGTAATTGTCAGCCATGTTTTTTTGTGTGATGGAGGTCATTAGTGTGTTGTGTTTGCATGTCCTCTCTTCTCTCTGTCTTTGTTGAAGTGTCTCCAGAGTGTCTGGGACGGAGGCACGCACCCCGTCCTGCTCCCACATGTCTCCTCATGTCCCTCCTCCTCATCTACTCCAGCTTTCCACCTTCTGTAACTCCTCTGTCTTTTTATTTATTTATTTATTTATTTATTTAATGTTTATTTGTACATGAACTATAAACATCATTTATAGCCTAAGCTAGTTAGGCAATGCCTGTCTCTAGATGGGCCGTTAAAATACATCAGCAGTGAAATACATATGGAACTGCAATATACATACATATGTATTGTTATTCAGGACGCATGTTGCATGTGGAGCTGTGTGTTTTACAAATTTTTTAAATAAAACTTCTGTTTAACCAGTTTAACCAGTTCCCAGAAAGACAATCTTACTCTACATGACTCATTAGTTGTAGAATTTGCAATTATAACTCAACGATGAGTGAGAACAGCGGAAAAATCTGTGAAGCAACGCTGACAAAAACGCAGAATCAAGAATTAACGTGTTTGGCATGACAGAAATAAAAATAAAAACTACTAGTAAAACTAAACATACATCAAGTCACATACAGCACAAAACACAAAACTTGAGAACACAAACTACTCACAAACAATGATACAAAACAACAAGCAGCAGATCACTCGTGACTACACGATCAATCCCTCTTTAAAAACTGTTTGTTTGAGTTTAAAATGATCCCAGTCAGGATCAATTTTGAGTTTGTTTAAAGAGTTCCACATGTTGAACAGTTCCCAGTAGACGCACCTCGTATTACTGAGCCAGAAACCCAGAGAGGAACAACCAGGTCATTGAGCACCTGAGGAGTTGATTATTTAGACATTAATAGATGAATGTAAGATTAGCAAATTTAACAACTTGATCAAAACTAATTATTAACCAATTCCCCAATTCTTTTCTTTATTTTCCTTCGTTGCCACATTTAGTCTTTTGTCCTCTTGCTCCATGCTGTACTCCTCTTCTTCTTCGTGCTCCACCTTGAAATTATACAAGACTGTCCTCCCAAGACAAACGTGAGCGTCAGTCGTCTCAGCCTGTTCCCCAAAATACACAAATGTTTACATTCAAGTGATGTTTATGCCCTTTAGAAACTGTAGTAATGATGTCTGGAGCAAAGGAGGAATTATTATAGAATGACTAAACATTTACACAAGAGGTTGCCGTTCGTTTCCTGTTTCCAGTCGCGACTACCATCGTCCCCTAACCTTAACCACGTGGTAATTATTGTAACCACGATGACGAAGGTCCTAAAGGAACCACAATGTTTCTCCAACCTTAACAAAGTACTTATTTGAACATAAACCATGATCTTTCCCTAAACCTAACCAGACGTTAAAGGACAGGTTCACAATTTTTCCAGTGTGTCTTAAAACAACAGTCAGTTATCCATATGAACAGTTTTCCTCGCTGTAATCATTCCTCCTGTTCAAAAGGAGGCCAAAATCTGCAGTGTGTCCACACAGTCATTTAGTGCAAATATGCATTTAAAGTTGATGTGAAGCTTCTATTCAGCTTCAGCAGTCTGAGTTAGTCATATCAAGTGGATATCTGACACATTTACAGTCTTTTTTTTAGCATCAAATTCCCTCTTTGTGTTTCCTTGGACAGTGTTTCCCTGTTGAGCTGCAGGTGGAAGTATAGTAACAAAAAGAGGAACTTTGGCACTAAAAAGACTGTAACGTTGAAAGATATCTACTTGATTTGACTCATTTGGACGCTGAAGCTTCATATTAGCTTCAGATAAACTTTGAAATACATTTTTGCACAGAAGGAGGACTGTGGATTTTGTTTTTCATTTTCTATGTGACCCTGTTAGTCCTCTGATTGTACCTCTAAAAGATCTTTGGAATCTAACTTCTCTTCCTCTTCTTGTCCTCGTCCACCAGCTCACACTACTGCTGCTCCTTCATGTGCTTCCCCCTTCTTTTTCTCAACTAACGTCTCCATCTCCTTCACCAATTCTTCTCTTACTTTTCTATTTCCTACTCAACATCCTATTTCTTACTCTCTTTGATGCCACCTCCTCCTCCTCATCACCAACTCTTCCTCTCCATATCCTTCATCAACTACATTAGTTTTGAACTTAGTTGTGATCTAATTTTGGGACCATTTAAAGTATTAACTGCATGGGCTAAGACAGCAATTCTCTCTCCGTCTCTTTATTTTGATGGAAAAAAAAGTTAACGCACACGTTTACATCTTTTTATCGTCACAACCTGCCATCTGTTGGAGCTGGCATGCTGCTGCGGTACGTCTTGTACTACAGATTGTACTACTTTATATTGATAATGAAAACGTACTTTGTGATGATGCACACAGTTCCATCTTTGAAATCGTCCTTACGTCGTCACAACATGCAGGAGCTGGCAGTCCTGGTCCACTGTTCATCTGGTACTTTTGATTACGTTGTTTGTTTTATGAGTGTTTCACAGAGAGAGAAAGCCCTGGGCAGGTCATTTTCCAAATGACAAGGGCTGACGTTGGAATGACGAAAGTTGAAATGATATGATTTCTCTCGCCGAGCCTGGTGCACCGAGGCGGAAAACGGGCTCCTTGTGCTCGGCCGCGGTTTCTGTACTCCCTGAACCCTGAAATAATGACCCTTCCTTGTTCATTAGTGTCTACTCGGTCAATCATAACACATCAGAAATGAGTTTAGCATTCAGGCGCAGGACAATTGACCTTGTGTGTGCCCTTCCTCACCAGCGAGCTGTCACAGGGCTTCATCCAAATTGAGGCAATTAGCTGCGATGTGTCTTGCCCATTAAGCTGAGTGTCTCCACTGTGTCCTAATGACAGCAGCAGGACATGGCCTAATCAGTCCCGGCGTCTCCCCAGAGTTCACATCCACTCCTAGCTGGCACACCCAGGGAGAGCAGAGAGCTGGTGGTACCAGCCAAAAACCATCTGCAACCGGGCAGCACAAGCAAAATGTTCAGCAGCACTGATGATACAAACTCACACAAGTAAGTTTGTTTTGAGTCTAGAATCACAAGAGTGCACACAGAATCACATAAAAAGAGAATAAATAAATTACATAAAACAAAAAACACACAACAACAAATATATTTTTGTTGCTTATTTACACAAAGCTGTAAATAAGGAAAAAAGGTTCAATTACAGGAGAGGGAAAATAAGTCAGTCTCAATTTAAAAATTGTTTGGATGAGATTTAAGTATTCCACAGCAGCTCTGCAACCAATAGATGGATTATTAATCTTTGTAATAATGAGATAATCTTCATCCTGTGATCAGCTTTATTAGCTAAGTATGCAAATATACAAAGAATGCATCTTGGTGTCTGCTCCCACAAAGGCAACATAGAAGAATAAAGAATAAAAATAGAACAAAAGTAAGGTAATAATGAACAATGAAATAAACAAAATATTCAAATTTAAAATCTATTAACAAAATGGAATGATAATAGTTGTGAAACGGGATATAAAACTTGTGTTATGGTAAAGCTTTAGCGGTTTGTTTTAGTGAATGTCTTTTAGAAATAGGTGTGGTTTAGGCAGGCTGATGGAGGCACACTTGGGGAAGGTGACTCTGACTCATTCTGACAGAGTTGCACCTGTGTCGAGATCTATTTGGGTTTGAGTTGGCACAACACGAGGAAGACGCCAAAGGCAAGACATTCTGGAGACAAAAAACAGAGTTTGTCTCACACACCACCACAAACTGTAAACACCTTTTAAACTGAACGTCCACATTGAACAGTGGGCTGGCTGACAAGACCGACGCAAGAGCTCCTGAGACATGTCCAAACAATTCGCCTGGTCTGAGTGAGCTGGTTGCGGGAAGCAGAAACGGTGGCCTGTGAGTAAACCACACACACACACACACACACACACCCCAGATAGGAAAGGTTACATTCATCCAGGGAAGTCTAGGTCACATTTTTCACGTCTAATGCAACTCGCAGGAAGAGGTACTAGGTTACCAGCTTGGTAGCCTAAGATATTTGTAATTTTTACGAGCCTGGGTTAGCATAGCAGCGTAATAATTGTGGTGCTCGTTGTAGTTTTAGTTTTTGTGTCGCATGGTGTATATGTGCTCTGGTTCTAATCGCATGTAGTGAGTTTTGTTGGTTGTTAGCTCAGCTACACTAAGCTATGCTAAGCTTGCAGGAGACTGTTACGGTAGCTAGCAGTAAGTAAGCTAACATTATGCTTGTGTGTGATTCGCTCAGGCAGTGCATAGTTGTACTAAGGTTTTGGTTTTGTGCCGGAGTTTTGACGTAGTGCGGTGTCCTTTAATGGCTTGTGTTTTGGCCATGACACTTTATTGGGTCAAGCGCAACCTACTCTATGCTTGGGTTATTGTGCGCCTGGCTGGTTATATTATCGTATTTGGCTTTGTGTGATTGGGTTTTGATAATTAGCTTGCAGGTGCTAACGTATGGTGGTTGGAATGTTGTGGAACATCGTGGTTCAGATGAGAATCAGTTTGTGTTTTGTGTATTCCAGTTAATCTGCATTGTTGTTTCTATATGATAACTTTGTTCACCTCGAGCCTGTTTGTACCTTGTATTATCCCCTTTTTGTGTTCCAAGCACTGGTAGAATTGGAAATGGCACAGTTTGAGCCAGAGGAGTTTTTTTTAAACCGATGCTACGCTTAGCTAAACTGAATAAATCTGAACTATGGATACTGATGGAGTATTTGGAGTTAGGTGCCCCTGAGGATGCTAAGAAGCCAGAACTCATGCAGAGTATATTGGTTAGCTGTAACCCTGAAGAGAAAGAGAGGGAGTGTGAGAAAATGAAACTTGATTTTGAGAAAGCTAAGCTCGCTTTAGATTGCAGATGTCAGGAACAGTGAGAAACCTTTGATGTAAATAAATGTTTTTCTTTGGTGCCATGGTTTGATCCTGAGAAGGTTGAGTTATTCTTTGGGATGTTTGAGAAGATTGCTGTGCAGTGAGACTGGCCTAAAGAGGAGTGGGTGACCCTCATACAGGGTTCTCTAACAGGGAAGGCCCAGGAAGTCATATAGACAGCGGTTCAGGACAGAGAGAGAACAACTGGGACAGACTTATTTGAACTTTGCACAACAACAAGAAGCAGCTTTTGATAAGTGGCTAAGACCTAGTGAGGTGTATGATTTTAAGGAGCTGTGTGAGTTGATCGTGTTGGAGCAGTTCAAGCAGAGCCTGCCAAAGGTCATGCAGACATACTTTAAGGCTGCTGAGGCAGCTGATAACTATGTCCTCATTCATAAAGATTCATGGCGTGACAAATCCACTGATCAGGTTAAAAGGACTTAAGGGATTTTGAGAAACGCCACAGTGATAAGAATAGTGGTAGTTGGCGTCCACCTGAGAACTCCCAGAATGGTGGGTGACAACACAAGCCTTCTCCTTTCCCAGGAGGCATCATCTGTCACTATCATTGTAGACCTGGTAACATTAAACCTCGTTGTCCAGCTCTACAGAAAAAGAGAGACCTCAAGAGCAGAAGCTGGTCGTTCTGTTGCTTGTAATCTCATTGGTTTGAATCCAGTCTAAGAACATGTGGAAACTGTTGGTAAAGCAGACCTGGAAATGTTTGATGGTTTCCTGTCTGATGGGATGGTTGCAGTTGAGGAAGGGGTAGCTGAGCTTCTCGTTACAGTTCTCAGAGACACAACATCAGGTCAATCTGTTATGGTAGCTGGTACTATCGATCTGCACACAATGGCTACCTTGGGGACATCTGTGTCTATTGAAGGTTTTGCTTACAGTGCTGTTCCCTTGTACAAGGTGTTTCTAAGAACAAATATTTTTGTTGGATGTGCTCAGGTGGGAGTCAAGTCAAGATCCATAGAAACCTACAAGATGAGTAAGCACAAAAACTCCAAGGAAGAAGTTAGTAACATGCATGAATGGCCCTGTTTACACCTGGTATTAACATGCGTCTCCACATGCGTCCTGAGTGACCACTTGTGATAGGATCTCACTTCCCTGCTCTATATGCAAATAAACACGGACACCATTTCCATTCGCAAAGACCAAATTTGTTCGTTATTAACCGGTAGGAGGACTGGGTGTCCGCTCCGTCCAAAACCATGTTCAACTTGTTTTATAACAGAATAAAGAAATATACAATGCAGCGTACCCCCTCACAAAAATCAAATGCCCATCCTATTGATTTTCTCTAGTGCCACATCGGAATATATATGTCATGTGGGAGTAGCAGAAATGGACTCAAATGCAAAGACCGACACGCAGAGATCGCAGGGTTGACAAAAATCTTCTTTAATGTTGAAATGGTCAAGGACGGAACAGGGCAAAACAGAACACACCGAACAGAACAAAACAAATGATCCAACAAAGACTGAACAGAAAACCAGGATTTATAAAGTGACTGAACCAACGAGGAGATGAGGTGCAGGTGGGGAGATGGGTGGAGAGCTCAGGAGAAGGGGGGGTCAACAGACAGCTACATGCATTTGTGTGAACCACAAGTGCTGAGAAGCAAATGCAGGATGCAACTCTGAAGTAGCCCCAGTTTGTGACTCATACATTCGGGTCACAGAGGTAACCATCGGTTTCTCTACAAGGTAATTAACCATCAATGTTTGAAAAACCCAGAAGGTCATTAGAAACACTTACTGCTGTTCTGACAGTATTTCCAGCATCCCCAAAGTCTCTTATAACCATCTGGATGAAAAAATTTGTTTGGTGCACGATAAAAAAAGATTTTACATCATTTCCCAAATCTGTTTCCTATCCAGGTAGCTGACAGGCTGCCATCATGTTTTGATACAGAAAGAGAGAGGAAACAGATTAAAAAACTTTCTTATGATTCAGCAGGTGAAATGTTTTTGTCATCCACATGGCTAGGGTTAGGGTTAGGGTTCTTGGGGGAAATATCTTCAAAACAGCAGTAAGTGTTTTTAAACGACCGTCTGGGTTTTTCAAACATCACAGATTAGTTTTCTTTTAGAGAAACCAATGGTGACCTCAGTGACCCGATTGTACATGAAGGGGCACAAACTGGGGGTAACTCTGGAGCAGATTCACCATCATGGAAAACAAACAAACAAAAATGGAACTTTTCTTTCTTTTTTCCATAAAAACACTCATAGAGCATATATACAACGTACACACAACATGTAATTTCTGAATAGTCTAACCTGTCCTGAAAATAACAGCACATGGTTCTACAAATAGTGTCTGTGCCATAAGCCTATAAATGAAGGAAATTAATAACAAGAAAAAACATCCCAGGATTCAAAGAGTTTAGGGTGAGAACAACAATAAAACATCAGTAAACTGGACCAGAATGCTGGATTTGCCCTTTGAGCATTTTTGCTGGAGGGCATCTTACAGATCAGCAGAAATGCATTCTTCTGTCCAACGGGGGGATTTGTACTAGCAACACTCCCTCTCCTGTAACCTCCAGGCCACCGCCTGAGCGCCCTGAATGGGATCTGCACTGATGAGATTCCTGTCCAGTTGACCTCCCCTTGTCCTCGTTCAGTTGAAACATCCCATAATACACCTCATTTTGTCCTGACCTCACGTGGTCCGAGGTTGTTGGGTTATGTAAGCTCTCTGGACTGAATTTATACGCACAGATTCTTCACAGAGGATATAACAGGACTGATTTCAGTTTAGACATATTACAACACAGACATCATGAACACTGACTCATCTGTTTGTCATTGTGTGTAG
The DNA here is from genome assembly GCF_914725855.1 of Thunnus albacares. Lineage (NCBI taxonomy): Eukaryota > Metazoa > Chordata > Actinopteri > Scombriformes > Scombridae > Thunnus > Thunnus albacares. Next base: position 30,018,546 of record NC_058119.1, read on the forward strand.
TCAGATTAACGTGTTGTGAGATCAATCATATTGTTCATTTATTGTGCATTTAAAATAATGTTTCACCACGTTAAAAGAATCGGCAACATTTACATTAACTATGTTTTATGTTATGTGTTCAAACATATCAAAACATCATCTCATATTGTGTCTAACTTTAGTGGATCATAACATATCAGGTATGGAATTCATCTGCAGATGCTCCGGTTCAAGATGAGACCAAACTTTTCTATGGATGTCAGTTCCTGAGCCATGACTAAGGCCAAAAATGGTGAATCACCGCAACCACAAGGTCCTTGAGCAAACAGTCGTAAATGTGCACAAAAGATATTAGGCTGATGGATTTAGTAGTATTCTAGATTAGCAGCAGACAGATACACACACACGACCAAACACATGATCTCCTTCCAGGCTTACACCTGGCGGAGATAATAAATCAAAATCAACATATTTAAAACTCGGTTTCCAGCTCAGGAGTTTTGCAGGAGCTCAACAGTCCAAAAAAACATCTCAACAGCTCAAAGAAACGTCTCAGCTCTCAACACAGAGACAACTGTATCTGAGCCGAATGACAAAGCTACGACTCGGCTTAACAGGCAGGTTTTAGCTGCTTGTGTGGGACGGATATCAGTTACTGTCTGTGCAAATTCACTATGGAATTACACGTTTCCAGCAACCTCTCATCACTGGTAAACATGGAAACAAGACAAGAGACGTCCTGTCAGAGGAGTCGGACCTGCAGGTTGTTCTCTCTCCACATCAACAGCAGCTCACATGTCCCATTAAAATACCTGCAGCCTGTTTGTTTGTTTGTCTTTAATATAAGCTCATTTTAACTGAAGAAAATGAAAGAATTTTAATTGTTTTCACTGTTTAATTTAAGTAAAATGATCTGTAAAGCAGCGCAGCACCTGTTGCAGGTCATGCAGGTTGTTTTGGGGTTTAGGGGGCTCGTGGTCTACTGAAGTTTGGGAACCACTGTTTTAAATCCATTAGGCTACTTTCCTCCAGCAAATCATATATTGTTAGGAAGTAAGGATGGAAGAGAAGAAGGGAGGAAGCAAACAAAGCTGAGAGAAGATAAAAATGAATGAAAAAAGACGAATGAAAACAGAACAAAGTGAGCTACAGAGCTTGTTTTTGTACAAGCGTTCGTGCCTGCCCGGTTTGTGTGTCTGTGTGTGTGTGTGTCTTTCTGCGGGTGAAATAAAAGCTTGTCTTGTTTGGCAGGCCACTAACGGTGAAAAGGCTAATAGGGCTGACCTGCCGCTCACCCCGAGGCAGCAGAAACAGAATGAGAAAGAAAAACAGAGAGAAGAGGAGCCGGTATTCTTCTTGTGCACGAAACGAGAAGGGTGAACGGGGGGACGAACCAGCGCCAGGTGGCAGATTAGTGCACGTTGTGCCCCTCCGAAGAATGGAGGGAGAGAGACGGAGGAGGGAGGAGAGATGAGGCTCCTGTTAACAGAGCTGCTGATGAGAACAGAGGGCAACAGAGGGGAGAGAGGAGATGGAGGCAGAGGAAACGTCTGCACGTGTTACTGTAAGATGAGGAGATTTTATTCCTCAGTTTATTTACATTTTAAACATATATCAACATAAATAAATATAAGAACACAATACAGTTTTAGAAAAAAGACAAAAAAAGACAAAATACTCATGAAAAAGAAAAAAAAATCACTATTATAATTAAGAACCTATAAGAAAAACAAGGACATTTTCTATCTGTCATGTTTCTAATCTTCTGATCATTTCATACATTGATTTAGTTAACAAATTCATCCATACAATGAAAGTTTAATTAATTGCTTTAAATTCTGTTTCATCATTTAGGAGACAGACTTTGGGTCCTAGGAACAGAAAAGCTTTAAGATTTCTTCCCACAGTGGAGAAACAACAGTACAGTTCTTTATTTTCATTACATTTCCAACATATATCATTTTCTGAAAGATCCTTTTTAATTTACAAGGGGTGAAACAGAATCTGTGCACAACCATATACAGAATATTTAGCTTTAGCTTCTCTGATTTTCTTTCCAATATCTGATATAATATTTGACCAGGAGACTAGAAGATAGACGAGTCGCATCAAACTGCATCATTTACAAAACAATAGAAACACAAACTGTCAAACATATTACAGTGGTATTTTCTGCTTTTGTGAAATCATTACCCAAAATTGAGTGATTTTTTTGGCCACTTGGGGGCAGCAGAAACAAGTCGTGAGGAAAACCATAAAGTCAACTTGTTGGCAAACAGTCGTTTGTTTACACAACTGGCAGTTAAATAATCATTCTGTTGATTTTCTATATGTTTGAAGACAGAAATAAGACAGTTTAAAGAAAATAAAAGCTTTCAGATGAAAGTAAGTAAGTAAGTGACTGGTATGGTGCTAAGCTGTCAGAAATATAGCAAAGAGACGCCATGACTCAATATTTTTTATACTAACAATGTCTGATCTGTCAGTGTGTAACGTGTTGGTCGTGACTCGTAGTGATGAACCTACAGAGACTCTGCAGCTCCTCTCGGCTTTACGGAGCTTTATAGTGAGTTTCAGCTCATTGTTTATCTGTCCGGCTGCAACTTTACTGTTCTGGTTCACTCTCAGCGTCTCATAGCGTCGTTCTCAGAGAAAAAGCTGTAAAAAGTCACTGTACACTACCTGCTCAGCACCAAACAGACACAGTTAGCTGTAGACTAGCTGGTGAACATAGTGGAGCATTTAGCAGCTAAAGAGCCAGATATTTCCTCTCAGGAGTTGGTGGAGAACAAAAACAGAGCTAAAAGAGAGTGAATATTGGACTCACATTCACCAGGTGGACAGAAACACGACTCCACATGAATGATAATGTTGCTCCGTAACTGCTGGATGTGGAAACAAGCTTTGCTAACAAGTTCAACATATCTTAAAGCTGGCTACTTATCTCTGTTGAAAACTAGTATACGAAACATCAGTTAATGCAGGTTTAAAAGTAATCAAAACATACTGTCAGCCGGCTCTTAGTCCTGTAGAGTCTGGAGTCAATCAATAGATTTCAGTTAAGGCAAGTAAAAAAGTAAAAGTAGATGAGGATGAGGAGGGGTGATGGACTGTGTAACAGCAGGTTTAACTCTAAGCAACAGATGAGGTCGACACGACTTCCTGCAGCCATATTTGTTGTTGTTAACTTGTCGTCTCAACACACCTCCGAGTTGATTGGCACCCGACCGGCTTCTCCTACTTAATAGCTTGAGTTGTCGGTCGCCATGGGGACGGTCGCCAAACCAGGAAGTGATACCTTATAATAATCACTGATATGTTGTTGTTGTGGAAACAAGCTGCAGCACTTAATGACGGCTTCTTGTCTCGCTGTCACTGCTGCAGTCACGCCAAGAGCCTCGCTGCTTTCATCAGCTCAGTCAGAAAGAGAGAGGGGCTGCCAGCTACTGACAGAGCAGGGACAGCCGGGAGAGTGTGTGTATGTGTGTGTGTGTGTGTGTGGTTAGGCATGTGGTCAGGTTAGTTAGGTTTATGTGTGTGTGTGGTCAGTAGACAAACCAGATCACAGAGCTGCTGCCTCCTGTCTCAGGGATGGACTCACTGATCCCAAACACACACACACACACACAGACACACACACACACACACACACACACACAGACACACACACACACACACACACACACACACACACACACACACACAGACAGCCCAGAAACAGCCAGCACTTTTTTAAGTGTTGATGTTTTAACAAGACAAACACTGATCAACGTCTCTGCTGTCAGACTTTCGTCAAAACAACGAAACGGACAGAATGAATCACTTTATTGAAGCAAGTTGATCGAAACTGACAACTTTTCAAAACTACTAAATACTGAATGTGTGAATTAATTATTGGAAAATGTTAATGAAATGATTCACAAGGCTTTTAAAAATGTTAAAAATGGATTTAGCTCCCCTGTTAATATTTATTAAAGTGTGAGAGTGATGAAGAATATAAACAGTGACGATGTTACATAATGTGGATTAAAGTGGATCCTTCCTAACAGCAATAACTGTCTGACATTATTATAATAATTATTGTTATTAGTATTATTATAAGCAGTGATTTTTGTATTATCATTATTTATTTAGTTTTTGTTTGTTTGTTTGCTTGTTGTCGTCATGTTTTGAACCAGGACCTTCAATATTTGGATGACGTCGCTCTTGGAAATTAGGTTTGTCAAATTTAATATTCTTCAGTTGTTATTTCAAATGTATCAGATACATATTTAGTCAACTTTTTTTTTTTTTTGCTGTTCTCATGCGACAAAAACATCCAACAGATATGTTCAGATATGTCGTGGGTCTGAATCTAAGGACCAGAACTTCCAGAACCGTCCCTGAACAAACACCAGCGACACAAACTTCCACTGATGGAAGATCCCAACGAAAAGAGGAAGTAAAGTTCACAGAAGTGCATTATGTAAATAAACAATCACTAAACAATATTTCCATTTATAGAAAGATGTTTGATCTTAACATGAAACCTACCTGTACACTGTTCTTACTACATACTGCTGTGAAACTTGCTGACAGTATCAATACCACCAACCGTTTCCATCACTGTCATAACCATGATTATCATTGTGAGCACAGAGCAGCTCTCCTGTTTGATTTTATTTAGGACGAAGCTTCTGCAGGTCTCACAGAGGCAAGTTCCTGTCTGTCCAGCTCTGACTATTCTGGACAAGACTTTATATTAATATTAACCATCAACCTGCTGTAGTGTGGCTGACTTACAGGTGTTTAGTTGTAATGTAAACTCCCTGCGTCAACATCGCACAGATCATGTTCTTCCTCACAGGTCTTCAGGTCTGCTGGTGTTTGTTAGTAGCGATGAAGAGAAGGAAGGCCTGTAAGAGCCTGAATGTTATTATGTTTTATGTGCATTTAAAACTTATCTGCTGCCCAACACCCAGCAAACACAAGGTAGAGCAGGTCGCCCACTAATCGGAAGATTGGCGGTTCGATTCCCGACTCCTCCAGTCTGCATGTCGAAGTATCCTTGGGCAAGATACTGAACCCCAAAGTGCTCCTGATGGCTGCCATCAGTGTGTGAATGGTTAGTTCTCTCTGATGGACAGGTTGGGACCATGCATGGTAGCCCCTGTATCAGCGTATGACTGCGTGTGTGAACGGGTGAATGTAGCTCGCAGTGTAAAAGCGTTTTGAGTGGTCAGAAGATTAGAAAGGTGCTACACAAGCCCATTTACCATTATCCAGATAACACTAACTACAAAGTTCTTACACTCAGAAATAAACTGATCATTTCATCAGGAAAACATCATGAATTTATAGTATGAATGTTTGTGTAGAATCTGAGCTGCAGTTAAAGTCATTTCGTGTCTTAAACTTTGAACAACCAACAGTTTAAACGGTTTTTTATATTATTTCTTATGTAAAGTCCAACAAAGCTGCAACATACAGACCACTGCTCAGTGAATTAAATCCCAGGTGATCATGGTGTGAAGTCATTTAACTATATTTTAACACTGATAGCAGGATTTAAAGAAACGCTGATGATTATGGTGATGATACCGTTACCTACGATAATCATGGCAGGAAAATTTGATGCTGGCTCATCTCTGATTTACTCCCATAAAAATTGTCACCATAGTAAAACACTTTAGGAATGTGGAGAACACACACACACACACACACACACACACACACACACACACACACACACAGCACCCAGTGGTTAGTGGTTACCAGGCAGGCTTACTGGTGCGGAACAGAGGACCAGTAAGGAGGTCTGAGATGCTAACTGACAGGCCCAGTGTCTGACGGGGGCGGAGGGGCCTGAAGGGGGCCGTGATGGTGGTGGAGGTGGTGTTCTTATTAGGCAGCGCTGCGTGGGCTTTGACCTCTCACACACTTCATGAGTTCACTTAATGAAGCCGCGAGCCGCAGCGCCTCTCCGCTCCCTCCACACTCATCTCTGTAGTATGGCCGCAAGAATCAACAGGTTGTGGTGTTTATAATATATAAATCTGCTCAGAGCCATAGAGTTGGAACACATGAGAGTTGTAGTTTTAATGCCACAGTTGTCTTGTGTTTAAACATGGTTTAAGGTCAAAATCAACACTTGATTTTTGACCAATTTCTGTGATTCATTTTGTTGGATGAAAGACACACAAGAGATGCTTCTTAAAAGTATAACTGCATCCTTAACTCCTCCTGTATGACCAACATTTCAACTGAAACTAATATGTTTTAATGCCTTTTTTAAAACTGGATTTTGTACTTCAGCTCCATAAAAATATGCAAATGCTCTGTAGAGACAGAATGAAGGATGTAATTTAGTACCTTTTATTCAAGCATTGTACTTAAGTTCTATTTTTATAAATATTTCCATTCTGATAGAGGTACTACTTTCCCTCCATTGCAGCAGTGGTGGAGGAAGTATTCAGATACTTTACTGCAGTAAAAGTACCAAAACAGCAATGTAAAAATACTCCATTACAAGTAAAAGTCTTGCAGGAAAAATCCTCCTACAGTAAAAGTACATAAGTATTATGAGCTTGATGTAGTTAAAGTATTGCAGTAAAAGTATATAAGTATTATGAGCTTGATGTAGTTAAAGTATTGCAGTAAAAGTATATAAGTATTATGAGCTTGATGTAGTTAAAGTATTGCAGTAAAAGTATATAAGTATTATGAGCTTGATGTAGTTAAAGTATTGCAGTAAAAGTACATAAGTATTATGAGCTTGATGTAGTTAAAGTATTGCAGTAAAAGTAGTGGTTTGGTCCCTCTGACTGATATATTATTATATATGACATCATTAGATTATTAATAGTAAAGCATCAGTGTTAGAGCAGCATGTTACTGTTGTAGCTGCTGGAGGTGGAGCTAGTTTACACTACTTTATATACAGTTAGCTAGTTTAGTCCAGTGGTTCCTAACCTAGGGGTCGGGGCCCCTCCAAAGGGTCAGCAGATAAATCTGAGGGGTGGTGAGATGATTAATGGGAGAGGAAAGAAGGAAAAACAAAGTTCTGATACACAAATCTGTTTTCAGTTTTTGGACTTTTTCTCTAATCTTTGATTTTTGCTGAAATATTGGATCATTTGAACATTTATTGAAATGAAAGCATGTGAGAAGTTTAGAGGGAAAAATCACTATTTGGTGGAGCTGTTAACAACTCATAGACATGTGAAATGTGACCCCGACTACACACTGCTTTTTGTAAGACGTCAAAAGCCAAAAAGGTTGGAAACCACTGGTTTCATCTTTAACAATGTGTTGTATTTTGAAAGCTTGTTATATTATCCATTGTGTCAAATCTTCATCTGAAAAGTAAATAAAGCTGTCAAATAAATGTAGTGGAGTAGAAAGTACAATATTTCCCTCTGAAATGTAGAAAGTAGCATCACATGGAAATACTCAAGTAAAGTACAAATACCTCAAAACTGTACTTAAATACAGTAGTTAAATAAATATACTTCTTAGTTACTTTCTGTCACTGCATTTCAGAAGGAAATATAGTACTTATTTACTCAACTTAACTATTTTCCTGATGGCTGCGGTTACTTTGATGATGGATTTTTAAAACATGGGATAAGTTCATACAATTTCATTAATTACAAGACTGTAAATTAATTGACAATATAAAGGTTGAGTGTCTTCACTTCACAGTTTTTACAGATCCAGCAACTTCTGGACCAACTTACAGGTTAATGCATCAACAGTCTTACCCTCTAAATGCTGCCCTGTTTCCCAAAGTTTACTTTTGATACATGAAACATTTAAATTGAGACTGTAATTGTGTTTCCTCTGTGATCAGACAGTCATGAAACTCAACATACAGCTGTGGTTCCAGGTCAGCAGAGCAGCTTTTCTCCCTCCTCTGAATCTCTCGGCCCCCTCTCTGTGTCGGCCAGGTTATGTCAGCTTAGCATTAAGTGAGCTATGTCGTGTATTAAAAAGGACTTAGCGGCATGCCAGGTCCTTCAGTCTACAGCCATGGACACCAAAACCCCCGATCGCCCTGCAGCTGCTTTTGTAACATAAAGACAGAAACATAAAGTGGTGGAAAATATTCAAATGTTTGCAGGTGACACTTAAAGTAAAATATTTTAGTGTGTTTCTACAATAAGAATACTTGTCTATGCTGCTTTTTGGTGACCACTTGATTAGTGACAGATTATAACTAGGGGTGTGCCCGAATACAAATACATTGTTCGGCATTTGTTTTCAAGAAGAAAAATAAACCATGTCAAATACCAGAGTGCAGGTCGGTTACATCACTATCTCAGTGTCTCTCCTCTGCTCCGCTGTGACGTCTATCAGCAGGTCTCAGTGAGGGGAGTCACATCCACCTGCTACATGACGCACATTTCCTAATTTGGACATCACTCCCAGAGTCGGGAGTGTTCCCCAGAGATAAAGCTGAACTACTGACACACGCTTCATGAACAAGCTTCATGAGCACTTATTGTAACACTTTAATTTTCTAAAATTAAAAGTGTAATAAAAACAAAAAAAAGGATTTTTAAGCCTCTGTCCACTTTTATTCAAATACAAATACAAATACAAATAATTTTGCTGCCTCAACAAATACAGATACAAATACAAATACTGGGCTCTCTGCACATCCCTAATCATAACCAATATGACACTTCTCACTATTACTCTGCTGACACACTCGTGCAATGCAGAGCTGCTTCAGCTCATTCTCCTCCTCCCATTGTGATGATGTACCCACACAGGTGATTTCACTTATTTTAGATAATTAGAGGAGTGTGTGGGAGTGTGCAGACTGTGTTTGATTGACATCTTCCTCATCCTGCTGTTAGCTTTGTTGCACCTGTCACATTGGGACAAATGACACTTTTATCAATCCCTGCAACAGATGGTCTCTGATCTCAACATCATGGAGTCAGTCTGGGATTAACATGAAGACACAGAAGCAGCTGAAGAAGAACTGCAACGTCTCAAAGATGCAGGAACAACCGACCTGCCAAGTACCTGAAACACTGTGTGCAGGTGAACTGAGGAGAACTGCTGCTGTTTTAAAGGCAAAGCTGCTCACAGCTAATATTGATTGATGTTCTTCTGGTTCCTGCTGTTGTTTTAGTGCCTGCAACTTTTGCACAGTAGTCAACTGTAAATAAAACCTATTTTGTAGGAAGCAAAAAAAGGAGTTTATCACCTGAGATGCAGCAATTTGAGGAGATAAACATTCACAAATGAGGAGCAAATAACATCAATACTTAAGTGCTGAATAACACAAAATAATGGTTTGACATAGTGTCCTATACCTCCAAACAGCTGCACATAAACATAAAACATTTGTATGTATTGGTCTGGTTGGACTGAAGAGTTGCTCAGTAAAATGCAGAGTGTCATGACATGACTGGAATGTTTCATCAAAGCCAACTTTAGTTCATTTGGCTTCAGGGGAGGGGTGGGAGGGTGATAACTGCTGCAGATTACTGATAATAAAAAAATATCTGTCAAAAGCAGCATTGCACAACATGTGAATTATTGGAAAGTGGAGAAAACATCAACTGAAGAGTAAACCGTCACAACCAGATGATTAGAACCACAAATGAGTGATGATGGCCTGATGTTTGACTTGAAATATTCAACAATATCTATATTGACAACAGTAAAAGTGATTTATTAGACTTGATATCTTTGCAGACTTTGTTTACAGAATAGTAGAGAAACGAAAAGTTCAATATGGAATGAGGAGATAGAAATGTTAAGCACAATCAAGAGAAAATATATCTAATAAAAGAAAAATATTTGAATATATTTCATTTGAAATAAATATATTAATAACAGCTTTGTTGCTGTGGTGCCGCTGCAGGTGAACATGAGGTCATTTGAAGTTTGTCTTTCAAGTTTGTCTCCGTCACATTCAAGTTTCGACAGTTTATCTTACAGTTTTTTCTACAAAGTCGACTCAACAGCAAAGCGTTCAGTGACTACAGCCTTCAAATGTGCTCAAAACATTTGACATGTTTACATCTTCACTTCCAAAACTCTTCAGTTTCTGTTCAAACACTAACATGTATTCATACTGAAATACATCTATATTCAACCAAAAAAACAAGACGTGCTGTCAGAAATAAAACCCACTGAAAGCTTTCCTGCTGCGTTTCTATGAGTCGTTCCTGTAGATACACTGTAGTACGTTCTATAGAGAGCTACACATCTGACTGTATTTACACTATATACACATTTATACACTATCAACCATTAAAACTACATAAACACAATAAAACAGTGATGTAATAAAGATCCTCATGTGCTGCCTGTTGTGTTTTTATCTCAGTGTGTCTGATTGACACATGAGTTGTTGTGCAGCTTTTGTGTGTAAAATGAGCTGCTGTGTGCAGCAGCATGTTGGTAAAGTTCAACATGTGGACTCAGTGGTGAACCGTGCACCAAAATATAAAACTGTGAATATGTTACACCAAAAAGTTGTATTATTTCAGATTTGAATTTTATTTATCATACCTCCTTTAAAAAGGCATCTTCACAATATGCTAAATTTGAATAGAGGACCTTTATTTGTTATGTTCTTCTCTATATTGGTATAACATTTACTATAGTAAAAGTAGGGGATGTGTGGAGAGCTTTCCCCTGAAATGCTGACAGACTGGCAGGGTTACACTTGCCGCCGCTGGGTGGCTGCTGGTTCGCGCTGACATCAGCAGGAACCACAGGAAGAAGCCTCGAGGTTGAACTTTCTGCGCACTTGGGCATTTATGATGATTAAATTATAGGCTCTCATGTTTGTGTGGAAACTGGCACAGACGGCCAGATCCTGTGTGTGTGTGTGTGTGTGTGTGTGTGTGTGTGTGTGTGTGTGTGTGTGTGTGTGTGAGTGTGTGCTATGTCGTCAGTTGCTGTTGTTAATTGCCTCCTGGCTACAGGTGTGAACTCCTGTGCCCTCACTAATGTGTAATACACCTGTATGGAAAAAAGGAAGTGTGTGTGTGTGACTGTATGTGAGTGGTAAAGAAGTAATCCTGTATTCAAAACTACAAAACTAATATTTGGTCTCCGCCAACTCCTGAGAAAAATATTTGGGCTTCGTTTCCCAATAATGATTGATCTTATTTTGGATAATTGTCAGGAATGTGTAGACTGTGTTTGATTGATCTTCCTCACTGTTCTGTTAGCTTTGTTGTATCTGTCAGGGCTGGACAAATGACACCTTTAACAATCTAGAGTCTTAAACCAACAGTCAGGAGCCAAAATGAACATTGAACCTGTGTTTCTTGCTGTAATCATTCCTCCTGTTCATATTGACCATTAGAAGATCCCTTCATAATGACCTTACAATGGAAGTGATGGGGGACAAAATCCACAGTTAAAAGTTTATCTGAAGCTAATATGAAGCTTCAGCGTCCAGATGAGTCAAATCAAGTAGATATCTTTCAACTTTACAGTCTTTTTAGTGCCAAAGTCCCTCTTTTTGTTACTATACTTCCACCCGCAGCTCAACAGGGAAACACTGTCCAAGGAAACACAAAGAGGGAATTTGATGCTAAAAAGACTGTAAATGTGTCAGATATCCACTTGATATGACTAACTCAGACTGATGAAGCTGAATAGAAGCTTCACACAGACTTTTAAATGACTGTGTGGACACACTGTGGATTTTGCGCCTCCATCACTTCCATTGAAAGCACATTTGAAGGATCTTTTAATATCCAGTATGAACAGGAGGAATGATTACAGCAAGGAAAACCTATTTCAGTGTTCATATGGTCACCTGACTGCTGGTTTAAGACACACCTGAAAAAATGTGAACCCATCCTTTAATGTGCAGTAAACGGTCTTTATAATTCATGTTCGTGGGGGATTCCAAATATGACTGGAAAGTTTAAGCACTGTTTGTATGATTTAAGCAGGGTGTGACTCTGACAGGGGGAAGGTAGTGATTGTTTCCATAAATCCGGTTCAAAGATTTATAGAATGCGTCAGAGTTATGAGTGTACAACTTTTCCCAAAGTCGTCATCTGTTTACTTTAAAAAAAAAAAATCTTAAACAAACATGAAGAACTTCCAGAGTGCAGATTTGACTGACACAATGAATGTAGAATGGAATGAAAAATATTTATTTGTTAGTTATATATATATTTTTTCTTATTCTATTCTTCCACTTTGTTTTGTAGCAGCATTTCCATCTCTAATTATTCTTGTTTATTGCAACTCTGTTGATCTTTTCTTGTCTTTCTTGCGTCTTCTGCACAAGGGTTTGTGTAAAGCTGAGTGTATGGAGGTAAAAGTGTGTTTTATGATATATATTTTTTTTAAATTTGCAAACAAATAAATTTAAAAAATGTCAAAAACACTGCAGTAGCATCAATTAGCATGTGGTTGCTCTTGTATGTGTGTTTGAACCAATGTTAAACCTGCATGTTTGTGTTTGTGCTTACTTTACCTTAGCTGTGAGTAAATGTGTGTATTTGTGCTTAAAATCTGTTTTGTGTGTGTGTTCTCATATTTGACCTGTGTGTGTGTGTGTGTGTGTGTGTGTGTGTGTGTGTGTGTGTTTGCGTGGGCTCAGATCTGTCAGCAGCGGGGTTTCCGTCTCTGGAGTCCAGGGGGATTTTGTCCCCGGGTTTGTTGACTGACCAGTAGGTCTCAGGCTTAAATCCTGCCTTGACCTTTGACCCCGATACTAATTACATAGAGTCCGAGTGCTGACGGCTATAATACATCCCAGGCTGAATAGAAAGCCTCCCAAGGTTGTCCACAAAAGACACGGAAGCCGCGGAGCCAGAGACGCCTTGAACCTTTAAGCCCGGAGTGAGACCCACGGCTGTGAGGAGAAATGGTGATCACTGGAGGGACGGAGGCGTTTCCCGAAGCATTAACGTGACCTTTGTTCTGCTGTAATCCCACTGACAAATAATATGATGTCAGTGATGAGGTGGCGTTGGGAAAGCGGGCGATGATTGTTCAGGATCGGAGGGGTTGTGGCGGCATTCAAGCCTTTAAAATCAAATTCACACGCAAGCAGAGATTCAGAATAAAGACTTTTTAATTAATACACAATTGTTGACACACATGTTCACAGATGTTAATTTGTAGACTCTTTGAGGAAATGAACCCTAGAAGGAAATATTATCCATCTAACTGTTATTATGTGCATTAATTTAATTTGCAAGTGGGGACACCAGGAATTAAAAACAAGGGAAATATCACAAAGTTTGTTTTTATGTTTAGGTCAATTCATGCATAAAAATCACTAATGCATCTACATGAAAAGTCCAGAGCTACTGTTGCTCAATGAATTTGTTCACATAAAGTTTTTGAAAGTTCAGCTATTTTTTATTTCTTCCTCTAATTCTACTTTTATATACTTTGCTCTATTTTGTTTCCAATTATATTGTTTTATTCTGTTCTAATATAAAATATTATCTATTATAATATCTATGAATACATTAATACATTTTCTGTGTGTGTGAGTGGCACGCAGGAAGCTACAGCTCATTTCATTGAGCAATCCTGTATTGAGTGATGACGATCGAGCTGAACCTTGAACCTTGTTTTCACTATGAGCTCACCAAAGTTCATTCCACAAATACAAAAACAGAAGTATTACTAACCTCACGTATACAGATGATGTTGGATTCCTGTTGAGCAAACTTAATTGCAAGTGCTTTTTTCAGTAGTTGTCCAGAATCCGAGCCCTGCAGGGTGTAACACGCTAACAAGTTGTAACAATAGTTCATTAGGAAACAATCCCAGGTGTAGGTGTCTGTGTTTTCACAGTGATAAAAAGCTTTCAGATTACATTAGCTTTTTTATTAAACCTGCGGTCCAAAAACAACACAGACAGCCTGAAAAAAGAAAGGATGACTGCTGGAAAATAATGAGGGAGAGAGATGAAGGGCGGATGAATATAAAGCTCAGTCTAAATAAAGAGGTGATTCCAGCACCTCTTCATCTTTTCTTCATGATGACAGACGGCGTGCATCGCTGTGGAAAAGATGGGAGGGGCGAGACAACCTGAAATAAAGGTCATGACCTCACCGCAATCCAAAACGCACTTTTTTTTTTACGTCTTAACCTGCTGAATCTGTGAGTCACTTTTAAAGTCTTTGTTGACTCGAGTCTCCGTTTCAAAAAATCATGATTGAGCCCCTGTGTGGGCGAGCAGCTGCCCTGCCCAGGAATGAACTTATGATTTCTCCCCCACAGGCAACGCATTTTTCTCACTGTGTAAAGATGAACAAAAATTTGACTTTTACAATCACGCTACCATAATACAGAACCTGTTGATCTTAAACAACAAGAAATTATTGCTGCATCTTACTGAGACATTAGTAAGATCACTTCCACTCGTCTCTACTCTGTTTTTACCACGTTGATCATTTGTAAAACTGCGAGATTGGTTTACAGCACCGATCAGGAACTATAACTGTCACTTCACTCACAGATACACAACCTTAGTGTACCTTGAGTTGGGATTTATCAAACTACGTAAATGCAATTTCTTGCATTTCTATACAGTTATGAAATTGTAGGAGCTACTTCAGGTGCTCCTGATTCCCAATGTTACGTGAGTCACTGTTGGAGCTCTTCCACAGCTTGAATCAGCAAAATCTCCCAGTTAAATTTTAAAAGTGTTCGAAAATATCTGGTTGTAAAATAAAAAGCTGACGGTAGACGTTAACTTCGACTCCCGCGATGGGACACACGTGACGACTGTTGAATATGATTTGGACGTGATGCAGAGGCGCTCTGGAGAACTGGTGTTCATTCTGGTGAAAATTCCTTCATTGCACTTGTACCCGGTCGGCTACTTGGGGCGGCTGCAGCTCAGGAGGTAGAGCGGGTTGTTCACTAATCAGAAGGTCGGAGGTTTGATCTCAGACTCCTCCTGTCCACATGTTGAAGCGTTTCTTTGGGAAAGATACTGAACCCCAAATTGCTCCCGACAATTGTGCCAGAACCCTGCATGGTAGCTTGCAGCTGTGCATGAACGGGTCAATGAGCAGCAGAAACACTGTAAAGCGCTATATACTAAATGCAGCTATTTACTTGAGAATTTGCACCACAGCTCTTTTGAGTCACTGTCCTCTGATGTTTGCTTGTGAGTCACTTTGAAAGCATCTGCCTAATTACAAAATGTAAAATGTAAAAACATGCAGCAGAGGGTACAGTAGTTTGTTTGAGTTGTGCCTCCACACCTTCCTCTCAGGCTGTGAAAAGCCAGCCTGTATGTAGCCTGAGAGGTGAAATCCAGGTCAAAAAAGTCCAATGAGCACTTGCTGCTTGTAAAGATAATTGCTCAGAGCACACAGTAGTAATTGAAAGTGACTCAGATGAGAGTATCAACATTTTTTTTATCAACTCCTCTTAACTCTCACCTGGATTTGGCAGTTTGGGAGTCAGAGAAGAGTTTAAATGTAAAAGTGAGGTGGAAAAAATAAATTACATCCTTGATTGTTGGAGAGGAGTCAAATTCTACTTTGGCCCCCAAAAAGACTTGGTCCAGCTTTGCATGTATCAGTGAGTACATGTATGAACATGTGTGAGGTGACATGTACTGTATTTTTTGTGTGTGTAACATAATTGTATGAAAGTATGTTGAAAGTATGTCAGAGCTCTGTGTGTGTGTGTGTGTGTGTGTGTTGCATGTAGGACAGCATCCTGCAATATCGCTGTTTGCAAAACACGCCTCACAGAGCAGGTATGCGTCTTCTGCAACGGCAAACAGGTAAGAACAAATCTGCAGCGTCCAGAGGAGATGTGCTGCCTCTGCGGAGGAATCCTTCACATTCTTTCTTTTGTTGTGACTGAGACACAAAAATACACTTTAAATCACCTTCATGTCTCCGCCGCTGGAACCGACTTCGTCCTTTGTTTGCCCACAAATATCACAGAAGAACTTTAAAATATTTTGATAAGAGCATAATAGTTTTATTGATTTTAATTTGTTGTGTGGTGAGTGAGACATCCCAGATGTCACGTACACCAAACTTCACCCAGTGTCATCAGTTAAATACCAGACAGACTGCAGGTGTCTGAACGTCTGACTAATTACATTTCTTTGTCTGTGTTTTAAACCAAGCAGATCTGCCATGTCAGTTTGAAAAAAACATCCAAGACAAACTACCTCCATACTGATATAAATTTATTACAAATTTAACCTCATGGTTTTGCTCCCAGTATGAATTAAACCACCAGAGGATTCCTCAGAAGAGAAAAAGAGGATTTATTTTCTACTCTTGGATGCATTTTGTTCCCAAACACAAATTGATTTTTAGCTCCTTGAATAATTGTAATACCATCTGAACTGACAGATTATGTGTTTGGGCCATAAACTGTATAAAAATATGGACGTAGTTACCGTGACGTCACTCGTTGGTTTCTGAGGAGCGGTTTTGAAGCTCAAAGCGAGCCGCTCTGGCCGTCGCCATCTTGGCAGTGCGTGACGCTGCCTAACTCCCAGCCAATCAAAAATGGGCAAAGAGGCTGAAACAAGCCACCTAGCAGCTGGCGGACCTGTCACTCAAAGCAGCCATGTCCTTCATTATGCATAACTTTACGGCTTAATAAAATTTAAACGGGTGAGTTATAAAAAAATTCACCCCCCGTACAGTTGTCATGAAAGAGGAAACTAGCTACAGAGACCAAAACCGTTGTTTGTACCAGGCTGTAAACATGTTTATTTCTGCTGTAAAGTTGGGTATTTTAACATGGGGGTCTATGAGGATTGACTCGCTTTTGGAGCCTCAAGTGGCCGTTCAAGGAACTGCAGTTTTTGGCACTTCTGCATTGGCTTCATTTTTCAACCCTGGAGGTTGCCTCCTTGGTTTGGGCTCAGTTTGTACCACTGATGTCTTTGCCTAACCCTAACTCTAACAACAAACACACTTTCTCTCTTGTGTTGACATTAGAGATGTGTACACTGAACACTGCTTTGGTTTCAAAGGTAAATCTAGAAAGTGTTAAATGGTGCTGCATCGAAAATCTAAATCTGTCTTTTGTGTATCAAACACTTGGCTGCTGTAAAACATAAATAATATAATAATCATCATCTAGTGTGAAGGGGTCAGTATACTCTGGAACTGCTTGTTAGACGGACAATAGCTTCAGAAACCTTCTCCCTCCCTGTCCAGTGTCAGATTAGGCGGCGCTGTGTCTGACAGGTTCAGACGACACAATATCAGCCTGATAATAACCCAACTTGACAGATGTAGGGCATCAAGCTTGACAATTGATAGTTTTGTCCCACGTAGTATATCATAGTGGACGACAACCGATGCCGCATCTGGGACGCACCACGAAGTCTCGACAAAAAGACCAGCGTGTCCGAATTTTTTGACCTTGTCTCACCTGGTACAACTAACAATGTGTTCGGTGACGTTGACCAATCGGTGCACAGAGTGTTCTTCCACACACAACTGTAAACATGCCGAGGTGAAAGAGGAATAATGATGTTGGTGCTGCTCATGCAACAGAAGAAAGGTTTGTGTTACTACGGCAACCAGACAGCCAGTATCGTACACACCATTCCGGATGACATTGTGTACAACATGTTTCTCGGCCAGCATGAAGTTATGACTCTAAAACCACCTGATCTGACACAGTGACATCTTATCAGACAAAAATATCGTGTAGTTGTGGAAGTTGTCGTACGAGTTGAGAGAAGATAAAAAAAATCCGGACACACGAGGCGTCCCAGATGCGGCATCAGTCGTCGTTCACTGTGATACACTCCACTGGATATCATGTAGTCTGAACCTGATATAACCATGATGTGCTTGTTATGAGCATTTTATATTTCTTGGTGTAAATTTAGTGACAGCCATTATTTATGTATTTCAATTTTTATTTGTAAGATTTTAATTAATGTTTTGGTTTCATCTGCCTTTAATTGCAAACCCACCTGGTCTTTATGAGCCTTCTGCTCGTTGAAGATTAAAAGTAAATCATCAAGTTAAGAAAATATCAAATGTTCTCTGGTTTCAGCTTCTGAAAAGTGAGGATTTGCTGTTTTCTCTTTCTTTGTGTTTTAGAGATTGTTCAGAGGGTAGTCGGCCTCCTCTGTTCCTGCATCTGTCCCCGGAGGATCTGTATATACTGTATGTACAGCAACCTGCTGTGTTTTAATTGCTACTATTTTCATTCCTGATTTTATCAGAACAGACTTTGCTGCTAATCAGCACAGTTCTCCTGCTGTCACTGGCTGCTAATTGAAGGATTTGTTGTGTAAACACTTCAGCACAACTGTTCTGATTTAGCTACTATCTCCACTCCCCCCCCCCCCCACGTTTTCCCTTCACCTCCTCACCTCTCCACCTTTCCGTTCCCTTTGACTGTTAGCTTTGGTTAGCAGACTTGATCGGCTACATCAGGATTGTGTGATTGGCTGGATTGAAACTCTAAATTAGACTTTACAGAGAGTCGGAGGAGACAGAGAAAAGGAATGTTTGTCCGAACGCATGTTTACCAGATGGTGGCGCCTGTTGTTTGCCAACCAACAGATAAACAAAACCTGAAGAAAGAAGATATTTACTAGCTTTTTAAAAATAGTTTAGTTTCAGTTTGGACAGCAAACAAGCAGAAAATGATCATAAAATACTGGAGTAACTGATGGAAAACACTGACACTGAAATGCTCAGATTTACCCATGTTAGTGTTGAGTTTAGTTAATTAAACATTCATGATTTCAGATGCAATTGAAGCAAAATATCTCTTAACTTTTAGAGAAGAGTACACCAGTGGATAATTTGATCTGCTGTTATCTGGAGTTCAGGTTGGAGAGTAAACACAGACAGCAGGCGATCGTCAGCACCATCAGCTCGCTAACTGCTCTGCTGCTGATAACACAGAAACACACTGATAACCTGAACACACTCATTACAGAGGATTTTATTAATCTGTCAGCGGGAATGGAGAGTGTGAGACACAAAGATTAAATCTGTAAGAGTTTTTAAAATGAACTTTGAATTCCAACAGTGGAAAGTAACTAAGTACATTTACTCAACTTTATTACTGTATTTAAGTACAGTTTTAAGGTATTTTACTTTCCTTGAGTATTTCCATGTGATGCTACTTTCTACATTTCAGAGGGAAATATTGTACTTTCTACTCCACTACATTTATTTGACAGCTTTAGTTACTTTTCAGATGAAGATTTGACACAATGGATAATATAACAAGCTTTTAAAATACAACACATTGTTAAAGATGAAACCAGTGGTTTCCAACCTTTTTGGCTTTTGACGTCTTACAAAAAGCAGTGTGTAGTCGGGGTCACATTTCACATGTCTATGAGTTGTTAACAGCTCCACCAAATAGTGATTTTTCCCTCTAAACTTCTCACATGCTTTCATTTCAATAAATGTTCAAATGATCCAATATTTCAGCAAAAATCAAAGATTAGAGAAAAAGTCCAAAAACTGAAAACAGATTTGTGTATCAGAACTTTGTTTTTTCTTCTTTCCTCTCCCATTAATCATCTCACCACCCCTCAGATTTATCTGCT
This sequence comes from Thunnus albacares, assembly GCF_914725855.1. Lineage (NCBI taxonomy): Eukaryota > Metazoa > Chordata > Actinopteri > Scombriformes > Scombridae > Thunnus > Thunnus albacares. Next base: position 30,038,041 of record NC_058119.1, read on the forward strand.
GACCCTTTGGAGGGGCCCGACCCCTAGGTTGGGAAGCACTGGACTAAACTAGCTAACTGTATATAAAGTAGTGTAAACTAGCTCCACCTCCAGCAGCTACAACAGTAACATGCTGCTCTAACACTGATGCTTTACTATTAATAATCTAATGATGTCATATATAATAATATATCAGTCAGAGGGACCAAACCACTACTTTTACTGCAATACTTTAACTACATCAAGCTCATAATACTTATGTACTTTTACTGCAATACTTGAACTACATCAAGCTCATAATACTTATGTACTTTTACTGCAATACTTTAACTACATCAAGCTCATAATACTTATGTACTTTTACTGCAATACTTTAACTACATCAAGCTCATAATACTTTACTGTAGTAGGATTTTTCCTGCAGGACTTTTACTAGTAATGGAGTATTTTTATATTGCTGTTTTGGCACTTTTACTGCAGTAAAGGATCTGAGTACTTTGGACCCTTTGGAGGGGCCCAACCCCGAAGGTGGGAACCACTGGACTAAACTAGCTAACTATATATAAAATAGTTCAAACTAGCTCAACTCAAACTCAAACTCAGGCTAACGACTTTTACTTTACTGCACTAGAATGAGTGAAATATTAAACATCATACAGCTACTATGATTCATGTATCAAAGACAAAATGTCGAACTAAATCTTTAAAAAAATTAAAGTCTTTAATTGGAGTAAATGTTGATGTTTGCGTCAGGTTTCACCTCCTCCACATTCATTCAGCTTAATGACTCAGTCAAACATTTACAGAAGCAGAGTTACCTCGGAGGGATTTGCATACTGGACTGAAATGGATCTGAAGCTCGTTGAGGCAGATAAGATAAGTCAGAGTGTTTAAATGGCTCCGGGGATAAAACCTGCCACTGAAACCACACACTGTAATTAACCTCCTGCACTGCATCAGACGAATTAGTGTCACACACTGATCTCCACATGTTTGTTGTAAACACATCACGTTACTCAGACGTTAAATATCACAATACACAGTATCACATGCATTTTTTCAGTCATAAAAGTGCTGATGTGAAAATTTATATCTGAGTATTTTAAAGGGTTAATAAATGAATTTTATGTGTAAAATTAAATTTGAATATGAAATGAAAAGGAACAATATTACAAAATGTCTTCAATATTTAAACATCATATCTATATATATATATTAATATATTGTTTAGAGTTGCAATGATTAGTCGATCAGTTGATTAGTTGCCAACTATTAAATTAATTGCAACTATTTTCATGATCGACCAAATGGTTGGACTCATTTTTTAAGAAGAAAATGTCCAAATTCTCTGATTCCAGCTTCTTAAATGTGAATATTTTCTGGTTTCTTTAGTTTCTATGACAGTAAACTGAATATCTTTGAGTTGTGGACAAAACAAGACATTTGAAGACGTCATCCTGGACTTTGGGAAACACTGATTGACATTTTTCACCATTTCCTGACATTTTATAGACTAGAGTACAAATGCCTACTAATTCCTTCACTTTCCACAATATATTTTTAACTTTAATTTCAACCAGCATTTGTCGCAAGTCAGCCAACGTGGTTGTGTTGGTCACTCTGGCACGAACAGCACTGCCAAACTGATCCCACAAGTGTTCAATGGGGTTGAGGTCAGGACTGCTGGCAGGCCGTTCCATCCTCTCCAGTCCCAAATTCTGGAGGTAGTCTCTGATAAATTCCACAAACTGACAAATGCTGGTTGAAGAATGTGACCAGTGTGTGACCAGGCTGGTGTCCAGCATGAGGAGGAGGTGCCAGGCTGTTGTGGCTGTGTGTGGTTCTTCCACACGCTACTGAGGCTCCTGTTTGTTAAATGAATAAACTGTTAAATTGCCAATATGTCTTGTTTCTTCAAACTTCAATCATCCAATCCACCAAACACCAAACAAGAGTCAATGGCAGAGTAAGCTGTTTGGCATTGGCAGAGACGTTTTGACAAATTTTTCATGGGCGCAACCCACATATTCAGCTCTGCTGCTCATCCCACAAAGGTTTCCAACCTTTTTGGCTTTTGACGTCTTACAAAAAGCAGTGTGTAGTCGGGGTCACATTTCACATGTCTATGAGTTGTTAACAGCTCCACCAAATAGTGATTTTTCCCTCTAAACTTCTCACATGCTTTCATTTCAATAAATGTTCAAATGATCCAATATTTCAGCAAAAATCAAAGATTAGAGAAAAAGTCCAAAAACTGAAAACAGATTTGTGTATCAGAACTTTGTTTTTTCTTCTTTCCTCTCCCATTAATCATCTCACCACCCCTCAGATTTATCTGCTGACCCTTTGGAGGGGCCCGACCCCTAGGTTGGGAACCACTGGACTAAACTAACTAACTGTATATAAAGTAGCAAATGCATGTTCCTTACAAATGTGGCTCCATTTAAAAGAGAAATAAACGGGCTTTCCAACGGTTTAAGATTTATTGCCAACAAAGAAATAATCCAGCAAACACAAATTTCCTTACTTTTTGTGCTAAGTTTAGATGTTTGTGCAGATGATCTGATTCTGTTAACAGTATTATTTCAGCTTTAACCAACCGTGAACTGACTTCTGTCAGGTTCTTGTCTAGAATGTGGAACCATTGGCGTTCTAGCCTAAATGCAAATGTCTGATCATTGTGGAATGCCTTTTGTTTTTGTTGTTGTGTTTGTTTTTTTCTTTTTTAGAGATTGTTTATTTATTTATTTGTTTTTTTCTTTGTATTTTATTGTGCTATGGACCCTGAGTTGTGTCCTCAATAAACTGAACTGAACTGAGCTGAGCTGAACTGTACAGACCTGGAGGAGAGATACACTCTTCTTATTTAAAATGTTTTTAAGACACTTTTTTCATTAGTTTAAAACCCTTTGAACTCTGGGATGTTTTTGCTCTTTTTTAAAATAATAAATTAAATAAATATTTTTTTACTATGCTACCACAGTATATATGTAAGTATACTACAGTATACCACTAGTACACATACTCTAGGAGACTTTTTATGCAAAAGTAAAAAACAAACAAACAAAAAAAACAACCAAAAATGTAAATGTTGTAATTTTTTGTCTGTATGTGCAATACTTTTCAATCCAGCACAAATCTGAATATATGAATGGACAGAGGAGATCGTTAGTGTTCCAGAGATGTAAGAACATTGCTGATGGGACATTTTGCTGAGTGTAATTGTTTAGTATTAGACAGCAAGACATGGAGACATTTCTGGCATCATTCTGATTGATTCCATGTTTTTGAGAAAGCAGGAAAGTCTTTTTAAAATCATTATTATTATTTGGTTTACATAATAGTATAAAAGTAGCTGAAAAATGATCAAATGCATTACTTTTAATGCAAAAAAAGTGATACATTTGATGATTATATGAACTAAAACACACAACTACAGCAGTGTAATGGTCCTTTAAGTCAAAAAGTACACAGACTCAGTGTGAGGCCTTCAGCACAGGTCACTGTACCTTCCTCTGAATCGACGCACTTCAAACACAGCCGGAGGGCAGCAGCACAAGATATGTCGAGTAATTGCTTGTAATTAGTGTCATTAGCGTGTGAAGGTGTGTGTGTGTGTGTGTGTGTGTGTGTGTGAGTGTGTGTGTGGTGGTGGTGAGGGGGTTACACAGAGGTAAAGAGAAACACAGAGCAGAAGGAGGATGAGCTTCAAGTTTCATGTCAGGTGTTCAGTCTACTGTGTGTGTGTGTGTGTCTACTGTAAAACACTGAGTCGTACTGTATGTGTTCAGTGTGTGTGCATAAGTGTTCTATCTCCATACTTGTGAGGACCCTCGTTGACATAAAAAGAAGTGAGGGTCAATTTTCTAAAATGTTCTCATTTCCTAAAAATATCCCTAATATGTCTTCACTTTTCAAAACTGTCTTTGCTTTCCTATAAATGTTGTCGCTGTCCAAAATGTCTTCAACTTCCAAAAACGTCTCAAATTATCCACACCTAAAAATGTCCTCACTTTCCACCCATCTTCACGTTCAATGCCTAAAACTGAACCTGGTCCTCACAAAGATGGAGATAACAGGACCACACACACTCACTGGGTTGACACCACGGTGCCTGAGGCAGTCTGGTCCCTCTCTTCTTCATCAGAAGACGTAACCTCACTGCTGTTATTATGTCAGCTCACATTAATCTTCAGTTTGTGTAATCAGACCTGTTTCAGCGACGAGCTGTTATTATCATATCACATTCACAAAGGCCCTGGGCAGAGAGGGAGAGAGGGTTTGATACACAGCAGGTTACATGAACAATAACTGAACTTAATGTACGTACAGTATAAATGAAAAGATGGATGGTTCAACTTCTGTTCTGTGTCCAGTTCATGAGCCGGTTATTTATGTTTTAACAACTGAAATAAACCTTCTCAGGGCAGAAAGGTGTCTGGCAGTGTTGTGCTGTTTTTCCAGTAATGAGTAGTGTAAAGTATTATATACTTTAGTCACTTTTCCAGTATGAATGAACCACATAGGCTAGTATGGAATCATGATGCATCTAGAGTTAGAAAATCCTGCAACAACATGCAACAGTGACACATGTTTTTCTTGCTGTAATCATTCCTCCTGTTCATACTGACCATTAGAAGATCCCTTCATAATGACCTTACAACGGAAGTGATGGGGGACAAAATCCACAGTCCTCCTTCTGTTCAAAAATGTATTTCAAAGTTTATCTGAAGCTAATATGAAGCTTCAGCGTCCAAATGAGTCAAATCAAGTAGATATCTTTCAACGTTACAGTCTTTTTAGTGCCAAAGTTCCTCTTTTTGTTACTATACTTCCACCTGCAGCTCAACAGGGAAACACTGTCCGAGGAAACACAAAGAGGGAATTTGATGCTAAAAAGACTGTAAATGTGTCAGATATCCACTTGATATGACTAACTCAGACTGCTGAAGCCTCATATAAGCTTCACATCTACTTTTAAATGACTGTGTGGACACACTGTGGATTTTGGCCTCCATTACTTCCATTGAAAGCACATTTGAAGGATCTTTTAATATCCAGTATGAACAGGAGGAATGATTACAGCGAGGAAAAACCTCTTTCACTGCTCATATGGACACGTGACTGCTGTTTTAAGATACACTGGAAAAATGTGAGCCTATCCTTTAAGCATACACTGAGAGGACGTAATCTCTATCATTGCATTTACCCAATCTTTCAAAATCTGGAGCTTTAGCTGTTTTCCAAAGCTGGAGGCTGTAATCACACCTTAAGTTGATCTCATGATGATACGGATCAAGACAGTCACAGACAATAGAGTAAACTAGACTGTCTAATATGTGGGAAATAGTGAATGAGGGAGTGTTTTTGGACACACTATGTAACTTAGTGGTTGCATAAAATTTGTGGTTTTGAGGCATTATTGTTGTAATATGCTGATTTCATAGCCTTGGCATGCATATACGTAACAACACTCCTCATCTCTGAACAATGTTTTTGAAGCACACTGATGTATGAAATATAACAAATTATAAACTGTAAATCACATTGTGACGTCAAAAAAAGGTATAAAAGGTCAACACACGACACCTGTAGCAGTTTAAACGAAGCATGTTTCTACAGCGTACTCTCCTGCCGTCGTTTGGCAGTGGAGGTGACTGTTTTTGCTCTGAGCCCTCGGCGGGAGCGGATCTAAGCGCTGAACCGAAGCAAAGCAGAGTAATTGTCTCTTTCCTTCTTAACAGGATTAGAGCCCAGCGGTGTGGTGGGTTCAGCCCTCCAGTCAACCGTACGGCTGGAAGCCGCCCGAGGCTGCCAGCTGGACAACCGCTAACGTTAGCTGGGGTCACTGAGCTCCTCCTGGGTCTTTGAAAGAGAGAGAGCGAAGAAGAAGAATCTATAGCTAAAGGTATTTTTGATCATCAAGCAACCAATCATGATTTTTCTTGGCAGTGCTACATACACTGACAGTGAGTGCTCTTCCAAGATAATGTTGAAGGGAAACAATATTTGCAGAATGAACTGATGACAAAGTATTTAAATGACGGGTTCACAGTTTTTCAATTCTGTCCTCAAACAGCAGTCAGGTGTCCATATGAACAGTGAAAGAGGTTTTCCTCACTGTGATCATTCCTTCTGTTCATACTGGATATTAAAAGATCATTTACAGTCCTTTTAGCATCAAAATCCCTCTTTGTGTTTCCCTGGGCAACGTTTCGCTTACAGCAAGAAAAACATGTTTCACTGTTCATTTGGACTCCTGGCTGTTGTTTAAAGACAGACTTGATAAACTGTGAAAGCATCCTTTAATGCATTAAAAGGTATTTCGGTAGAAGTTTTTTGATCATAAATAAGATTGATGGAGTGCTCGTTTAATTAGAAAAATCTTCTCCAACTTTAACATGTTTTCTCATTTTATTGTTGACTGAACTTCTCATTTCTGTTCGTGATATTTACTTTTATTTATTTTGCTTATTTCTGTTTCCCACACCATGATAATAAGGTTTTGTTAATATGGTATCGTAATCAAGTAACATTAAACTTAGTGAAATACTACAACAATACTACGACTCAGTGTGAGTCCCTGAGCAGCAGGTGAGCCAACTGTCAATCAACGCCCACACGGCAGACATCAAAGCTACTATAAGTCTTTAAATCTTATTAACAGAGCAATAATTTCCAAAATGACCAGCAGCACACTTATTAGAGGGCCTGAATTTAGAAATTGAGACCAGAATGACTCACTGAAAACAATGATTGATGTAGTATTTCTAGAGTCAAGTTGACACTTTTTGAATGAGAGTCAGTTGGAGCATCTAGCGGCCGTCTGTGGCACTTTAAGGTACTTCAGCCTCAAGTCGTGGTAGCTGCTGATTGGTTCAAGCCTGAATCTGATCAGAAATACGCAGAACCCGCGGAACAACCTTAGCAACAAAGACTACAGTACGGACGGCCATTTGTGAGAATGTGCGAAAAATCTGACGTCATTTTGATGAGGAAGTACAGGTAACTTTAAAATGAAGCGTTCAGAGCAGGTTGAAGCCCTGATTTTTGACTTGCAGGCAGCATTTCTACATACGTACACCTCAATTTTTTGGAATTTTGACCATGTTTAACATCCGACAGGATATAAATAAATAACAGAAACCACAAAAAGCAGAATATGACCCCTTTAAATCTTTTTAAAACTCACTTAGAAGTCGTTTTCCTAATGGGAGGTCTTGTCTTGTCACACCTGCACACAAACAGTAGTTAATACACATCGCCCACACAGTCACACAGACCCTGACTTGTGTTGATTCACAAACACTCTGCAAATGGAAAAAAAAAAAAAGGGTGGAGGTGTGCTTTCTCGGAGAAAGACGGAGGGTGGAGCTTAAAGACACAAACGCTGCTAATCACTACTTGTCACAACTTTGGGTTTGGTTTCAAAAGCTGCGTGTCGCTGCATCAATCTCCGTGATCCCCGGCTCACCTCGCCTCCGCTTCAAAGACCCGCCCGGCTCTGTCTGCCTGCCTGCCTGCCTATCTGTCTGTCTGGAGGTGTTTTTTAAGGCTGTGTCATCTTGACTGTATCATCCAGGCTGCTCCACCTCGGAGGTGTCTTTTGTAAAAAAAGAAAGAAAGAAAAAAGAAAGGAGTTTAGGGGCTGTTTGTGTGTTTAGTAGGATAGGAGAGCATGTATGTATCTCAGCCGCAGTGGGTGGGTTTGTATGTGTCTGCACATGAAGCTTTGGGGAAAGATGTCCTCCTTCATGTTCTGCTTTTATTCCTCTATCGGTGAATGTTTGCTTTTTCCTCCTGTTCTATTTCTCTCCATCACTTCTGCTTCCACATGCTGTCAAAAACTCATTTTTACATTTGCAATTCTTAAGTCACCATCTTTGACCAATGATGTTTCTGCCCGCGTTCCTCGAGTTGTTCAGTCCCTGGATGCTGTGCTTTAAATATCATCGCAACTGTATATTGCCTTCACCACCATCGTTCTGGTGATTTTCTCAGTTTTTCTTACTGTCAACAAATCTCAAGTTTGGAGCCAAACCAACACTGATCTGCTAACAAGTATTGTGTGTGTATCAGAGTCTGATATATCTTATTCCTCTGTGCCGTAAACCTCCTGAGTCACAGCGCTGCACTGGGCGACATGTTCCGTCATCATGAAGAGACTGATTACTGTAGTTTGTTTGTGCCCTGCAAAATGACCCATGTGAGTGTTTTCTGTGGTTAAGTTAAGACAGGAGAGGAACCGCTATCTCCCGTGTTCAAGTAAGACACTTATTGAGAAACAAAGTTAACACTTTTCTAAATGAAGGTTATGACATAACTGTACAGTCAACATTCAACAAATCCTCCCAATTCAACAGCCAAATATGTCATGTGACTCCAGAACGACATATAGCAGCGTTTTCTAATCCGGCGTCTCTATCAGCAGTAATCTGCAGGACGACATCATCTGTCTGTGTTTTATACAACCGTCACACATCACTGTTAAACTATGATGATGTTTTATGACGTGACAACACTGTGGTTCAGGTCTGGTTAGGTTTGGGTTAAAATGATCACTTTGTTAAAATTAGAGAAACATGTGGTGGTTTAAAGTTACTAATTTCTTAAAGTTAGGCCGTCATGGCTACAATGATAACCAATCCAAATCCACCAACAATGATAAAATACCTACTCTCACTCTTTCTTTCTTGAGTTCTCTCTCTCTCTCTCTCTCTCTCTCTCACACACACACACACACACACACACACATAGAGGTGTTAGATTGAATGGGACTGGTGTCATTTTCAGATAATTACTGGGACTCAACAATACGACAGGAAGAGACGCTGCAGCTTTGAGTGAGTGTGTGTGTGTGTGTGTGTGTGTGTGTGTGTGTGTGTGTGTGTGTGTGTGTGAGAGAGAGAGAGAGAGAGAGAGACACACACCAGTAGGGGGACGGCACCCTGGTGCTCATTGTTAGAATGATTGACAGTTTTAGAAACCCAACTGGTGATGAAGTGCCAGCCGTGGGGCACACACACACACACACACACACACACACACACACACACACACACACACACAGAATATAACCCCCCCCCCCAATGCCTGTCTGGACCTTTCTAAATTGACAGAGTGTCAATCAAAAATCTTTTAAATGCCTGTCACAGTCGTCAGCTCATACATCTATTGCATCTGATGTTTTTTCAAGGAAGGATGGGGCTTTCACACACACACACACACACACACACACACACACACACACACACACACACACACAGCCCCTCTCTAAGTAGCTCAATGCTAAACAAATTAGCAGATAGTAGTCATATTTCTCATTCAGAGTGCGCCGGTCGTCCCTGAGCGGCCCATTAATCATACTGAATGACAGCGCGACCCATGATGAAAGCTACCTGTCACGCCATCCACTTGTGGCGGTCCAAAAAAAAAAAAAGACGCCATTTACTTTAACTTCTGCCCTTCCTTGCCTCTTTCTTCTTCTTCTTCTCCTCTCTTTCTTTCTTACTTCTCCTCTTTCTCTGGTCTTTTTTTTTCTTCTCAGGTTTTTGTTTTCTCAAGCTCCAGCAGCACACCCTTCCTCCTCCTCCTCCTCCTCCTCCTTCTTCTCCCATAAGAAGAAAAGAAATGAAAGAAAGACAGAAGCTCGGGGGGAAGGAAGGAATGCATTGAGTGAGTGTATGATTGACCCCATCAGTGTATCTTTATTGGCTTTCAGGAGCTGCATGTGTCAGCAGAGTCCATGTGAAAAAAGCAGAACGCCGCCCGTCGATGAAGAAGTCGCAGAAGCTGCAACTCTGCTTGTTTTTCTTTCTCTCACCTGAACTGAAAGTTGACCCGGTCGTCTGCCTGTTGAGTGAGTTCGGTGACCTGATCAGACCTGTTAAAAACCCCCACAAGGCCCTCAGCGAGAAAGTGCACTTTGTAGTTTCCACTTTTGAGATCTGTGGTTTTCATCGTCGACTGCAAGGAAATTCTTTCTCTCTCTTTTTTTTTTTAGCTTTCTGCATTTAAGAAGTGACAGTTCTCAGATACATCAGATAAGTTTTGCTGCATCAAGCAGAGGATCTCCACTCTCACAAAACGTACAAATTATTCACATGATCATAATCTTCACGTCATGATTGTGAAAAATGTTGCTGTCTAAATTCGAACTTTTAAAATTGCACCTCATTTATATCAATTTTGATAATACTAAAACACTTTTTCTGCTTTTATGATGTGGTAGTCATTTGTCTAATGTCGCTTAAAGGATGTGTTCAGTATGGATGCATTTCTAGTTTGCTCAGTAACTCCCCTTTAGACTGTTTGGTTCAGTGCAGTCTAAGCTGTAACCTTGATACTATTACAATTTGTGAGGTATGTCACATTCACATTTTGCAATTAAAACAGATGTATGGATTCAATTTTTAATAAGGAAGCATGTCGAATTTATGTAGACTGTGTTTTCTAGGTTGGTTTTTATGTTTAGGCCTGTCAAAAGCTCTATAACATGTCTAACAATATGCTAGAATCATAGTAGCTACATAGCCAGCTAGCTAGATACATACGCAGTCAACTCTATACAAAATATTAGGAACAAATTGGAAATCAACCTTGTGGTGTAGTGAAACCTTTAAGAAAATCATTAGAGTATTCTTTATTCAAAATGCATTTACAACCCTTTAGCTTGGATTAACTTGCACTTGTAAAGAGAGAGAGATTAGCATTGTGTTGCCCTGTGATTACAGAATGCCAAGAAGAGACAGAAAATTGAAGACACTACAAAGGAATCTGAAAAAATGCAGCTAGAGGCAGCAAAGGAGGAGATGAGAGATAAAGGTATGTTTGCATCGGCCCTTCGGCAATCAGATGGGATCCCTGACTTATACCTCTGCCTATGTATGTTAAAAAGTTTTAAAAATTGATCCATGAAACTGTTATGAAATCTTCAAGATAACCTTTTGAGTAATCCTGCTAACAGAGAAACAAATGGAGAAGAGTGAAAGTATAACTTCCTCTGTCATAATAAAAACACACATGACAAAGGTAGGTAGAGCACTTCTAGTGCTGTATGCCTGAACAACCCAAGTAACCAGAAAGGCATGACAAATGACAGAGCTGCAGTCTTTCAAGGATGTTTGTCACTACTACGACTTTTTAAAAGAAATGTGTAAAAAGTAAATCATTTTTAATAGAGGTGTTGTTTCCTTATATTCTGAATCACCCTTTAAAATATTAATCTTATATGATTATGTAGCCTTTTTTTTTTTTTTTTTTTTACCAAACATGCATCATTGTTTTGTGCTGATGGGGTCCATTGAATGTATCAGGTGCCATTTATATTTTTTCACCACTGCCCCAAAGACACCACTGCAATAGCAACCCAATCGCCAGAATAAAACGTTGGCATTGTACTTTTCTGCAAACCACGGATTTGTTAAATGTCTACGTTTCAATGTTGGCTATAATCAGTTGAATAATGATGTTTTATGATGTGACAAAGCTGTGGTTAAGGTTTGGTTAGAATTTAAAATTAAATAAAAACAGATGCAAACATCTCACTAAAAACACCCGGTTTTGTCGGTTGAAACGGGCACTGGTCTCGAACCGTGCTCTCTGCTGATTTCCAACTTTCTTCCAACACACTTCCTAACCGTCCACCAACTGCTCCTCCTCCTGTTAAGACAGTCAGCTCATATAGATCTTATGTGAACTAAGTCACTTTAGACAGCCTGGTCGCCAGAATAAAACGTTGGCATTGTACGTTTCTGCAAACCACAGAAACGTTGAATATCTACGTTTCAACACGTGAAACATGTAGCATATTAACATTTCAACAATACATATCATCTTAACATTTCTAAAGTGACGTAGTTCACATGTGATCTATATGAGTTGATCTTTCCTATATAGTAGGAGGAGGGGCAGGTGGATGGTTAGTAAGTTTCTTGGCAGCATGTTGGAAATCAGCAGAGAACACGGTTCGAGACCACCTCGAAACTGAAACCAATGTCCGCTTCCCGTTTCAACCGTCAAAAGCGGGTGTTTTTAGCGAGACGTCAGGACATTTGCAGCTGTATTTCTGGCGAGAAAAACGTCTTTTTTTAGTGAGACATCAACCGTTTTTATTTTCTTATTTTTATTTGAACCCAAACCATGATCTTCCCCCTAACCCTAACCAGACCTTAATCACAGTGTTGTCACATCATAAAACATCATTATTCAACGGATAGAAATGTTAATATGATACGTTTGTAGAAATGTTGATATGATACGTATTTCACATGTTGAAACGTACATATTCAACGTTTCTGTGGTTTGTAGAAACATATAATGTCAACGTTTTATTTTGGCGACCAAGCTGACATTAGAAGATCCCTTCATAATGACCTTACAATGGAAATGATGGTGGACAAAATCCACAGTTCTCCTTCTGTGCAAAAAAATGTATTTAAAAGTTTATCTGAAGCTAATATGAAGCTTCAGCGTCCAAATGAGTCAAATCAAGTAGATATCTTTCAACGTTACAGTCTTTTTAGTGCCAAAGTCCCTCTTTTTGTTACTATACTTCCACCTGCAGCTCAACAGGGAAACACTGTCCGAGGAAACACAAAGAGGGAATTTGATGCTAAAAAGACTGTAAATGTGTCAGATATCCACTTTCAACTTTCAGCTCATGGTGATGTGCATGAAGACAGTCACAGACAATAGAGTAGACTATATGATGTGGTGAGTGTGATGAAGTCTGGACATTTAGCTTAAATGCTCCTGCATACTGGAGTCGTTGAGCTCAAACCTGCAGCCTTGTAGTCATGTCAGATGAAGGTCGGATCACGTTCCCACTGCAAACGAACCGCTCCAGAATTCGTTTGTGACCACTTCTCCTAAAGAGTCTCTGTGTGGTTGTTTTGGTCCAATCTGTCATCCCTCCTCTCTCTCTCCCTCTCTCCCTCTCTCCCCCTCAGTTCCTGTCAATGCTCTACCGTCCACTCACCACAGGTCTTCATTGTCGAGCGGATTTAAATGGCGTATCAGCGTCGACTTGGAGGTGTTTGAGGTCGATGCTGATCAGGCTGGAGGGAAGACACCAGTTGTGTCTGACAACAGCAGAATCCATTGAGCAGAAGGTCAGAGGAGTTTTCTTTTGGTTCGACCTTTGACTTCTGCCTCCTCAGACAGCCGACCCCACACTGAAGGTCTGAACAAACAAAAATGGCCGATCAGCAGTGTTGTTGTTGTTGCTCATCGGTTTGAAGAGAAGATCAAACATTTTCATACAAAAAGAACCTAATGATCACTTGCTGTCTTTTGTCTTTCTGTTAATTTTTAATTTTTTTTCATTTCTTCCTCTTTGTAATTAGTTAGAACGGTTTGGCAGGAAGGATTGTCTGTTTCTTCTCTCCAACTTCTTTGATGAGCTTATTGTTTGTTTTGTATTTTTAACCTTTTTTCTTATTTTCATTCTATTAATTCTTGTTTCTCTCTTTGCTTTGAAGTCTTTCATTTCTTCATTTATCTTCTTTTTTTTCCTCTTTAATATTGTCAACTTGTTCATTTTACTTTCTTCCTTGTTATTCATTTTCCACCGTTTAATTCTACCACAAACACACACACACACACACACTTTTCTGACCACACTTTATCAATTTAACCAATTAAACATCCTCGTTTGTGTGTGTGTGTGTGTGTGTCTGTGTCTGTGTCTGTATCTAATGCCTTTTTTAACTTTGTCTGACAGATGATTTATCAGCCTGAATGTTAATCGTGTTACAGCAGAGTGGAGCCAGAGGTGAGGCAGAGCAGAGACTCCTCCCAAATATTTGATTTAATGCAGGCTTTTATCCAGACACCTTACAGTCCCATGAGTGTGTATATATCAACCATGGTGGCCCCAGTGGGACAGCAGCCCCCTGATCCTGACAGTTTACATTACTATTCCTTTTTAGCCCAGTTACTCAGGAGAGTCGGGTTTGAGTCAACCAGCAGCTCCAAAGTCTGGACTCTGAAGTACCTTAAAATGCCTGACTCCCATACAAGAAGCCTCAACTTCTGTCTAGAAATACTGAGTCAATCATTGTTTTCAATGAGTCATTATGGTCTCACTCTGTAAATTCAAGCCCTCTTATAAGTGTGAAGGGTGGTCATTTTGGAAATTATTGCTCCATTAATAAGATTTGAAGATTTATAGTAGCTTTGATGTCTGCCTTGTGGGTGTTGATTGACAGTTGGCTCACCAGTTGGACTGTTGTCTCAATATTTCACTAACGTTAATGTTACTTGATTATGATGCCATATTAATTTCTCCTGATTGATGCTCCTTTCCTCAAACTTCCATAAACACTTTTCACATCACTCCCATAATAATTATATAATTATATAAATTATATAATTATAATGATCATAATTCCTTTTTTCCAGTATCCATCTTTATAGTCATTGTGCTTTAACAGCAATGTTTTTGCCAAATTAAAACAAAATAAAGAGTTTCTGCTTCAG